>NW_008676021.1:0-219 GCF_000695815.1 Acanthisitta chloris
AAGGCCACGGCGTGCACGGCCTCCTCGTGTTTCTTGCGGTGCGCCGTCAGCTCCTGCACGCACGTCCTCTGCCCCAGGTGCCACAGCCGCAGCGAGCAGTCGTGACCTGAGGGCGTAGGGGGCACACCTGGCACACACCTGGGCGCCATGGGGGACATGGGGACACACCTAGGGACACACCTGGGCACCATGGGGACACACCGGGGCACCATGGGGGAC
>NW_008676022.1:0-338 GCF_000695815.1 Acanthisitta chloris
GATTACCTATTTCCTTCATTGTTCCAGAATTGCTAATATTTGTTCCATAGGATATTCCATATAGGATTTCAAAAGGGTTAATTTTATCTTTAGACCTTGGTTTTACTCGAATTCTGATTAATGCTATAGGTAATGCTTGATACCAGTACAAATTTGTTTCCTGACAAATTTCAGCTATTTGCTGTTTGATCAAGTGATTCATCTTTTCAACTTGCCCACTTGCTTGTGGATTATATATATATTCATGCCCAATATTGTACTAACTGCTTGCACTATGTTAGCACAAAAATGTGGTTCACTGTCTGAGGATATAACCCTGGGTACCCCAAATCGGGGGA
>NW_008676023.1:0-1976 GCF_000695815.1 Acanthisitta chloris
CCGCACACGTGTGTGCTCTCCCGCTGCCCTCCCCGCCCCGGCTCCTGAGCCCGCGGGTGAACATACGCCATGGATTGATTCACCCTTCCCGCTCCCGCGCTCAGTCTGATCCTGCTGCAGCCACATCTGTCTGTGCCTGTGCCAACACCACACGCCCTGGAACTGGCTGTACAGGGTGAGGAACCCACAAGCTTGACACGTCCTTCAGAGCAAACCAGAACGTTAACCTGGTGACTGCACTGTCCATAGCTTTTGCTCCTTTCCAAGCAGATATCCAAGCCACTGCCTCTCCCCAGGCAATGAGACTTAGGCTCATGCATGGTAATCAGAGCTCAGCTGGCAGTGAATGGCTAAGGGTGCCACAGAGTTCCAGTTGTACAGCAGTTCAGCCAAGCAGCCCTGGCCACAGAAGTCCCTAGGGCTCCAGCCTTCTCCTGATTTCATCAATAAGTTTTTCTCTGGGGATATCAACCTGCAAAGCAAACAGAGAGGGGAAGGGGAGGAGCATTAGAGCCCAGAGCAGAGCACAGTTGACTTGCTGTGGATACTAACATTTTGTGACTGGGTTTTTTTGAGCCACCCAACACACCTGTACTACAGCTCCCCAAAGGAACAACATCACTGAGGGAAACCCCAGAGCCTGTCAGTCGTCTCTAGAGTTTGGAAGCACCTTTGACACCTGTTAAAAAGGCACTCTCACCTCCTCTCTAGTTGTGACATCTCGAAGCTTGACGACTCCATCTGCCAGCTCCTGCTCCCCTACAATGGCAGCAAGGGGGATCCCTGTGTCTTCACAATACTGCAGCTGCTTCAGCAGTTTAGGATCCTTCTTGTACAGCATCTCTGCCTAGGGGAGAGTGGGAAGGGTGAATCCACTCTGCTCTGATGGATCCTGGAGCAAAGCAGCCAGCACCAAAACCTGCAGTAAGCAGGTGCCTATAGTACTCTGGGCTGTTCTCTTTCTGTGCCTTCCCAGATCTAACAGTTGGACTTCATCTTGAAGGCCTTTTCCAACCTGAGTGACTCTCTGATCTCAGACAGGCATAGATCTTGAAGAGGTTACACAACTAATGGAGCTGGCCTTGCTGTGGCTCTAGCTCCCTTCAGGCTCTCCCTCCCTCACCCATGGCAGTGCCAAGCCCAAGTTCTTCCTTTACCTTGATCCCTGCATCCCACAGCTCAGAGATGAGCTTCAGTCTGGCCGCAAGTAAGTGTTTATGGGGTGTAGCCACCAGCACTTGGGTCTCAGTTGTACGAAGTTTCTCCCCAGAAGCCTGGAGGGACAGACACACTAGTGGGAGTGACCAGCTCTGAGGGAATCTGCAACTCACACCACCTCACCTCACCTTATCTCCAGACCCTAACTCAGTGAGTGACAACCTGGGGACTTTTAATGAGCCCCCCAGAGACTCTGCACTGTGTCACACTACTTAAAGTGTGCTGCTGTTCCCATGGGACCTTGGCCTCCCTCCTGGATGGGACCTGGGCAGCTTTCCCATGTCTCCTTTGATTCTTCAGGTACAAACATTGCCTCAGCCTCCCCTGCTTATGAAGCACAAGCTCAGAACTAAATGGAGAGAGATGAAGCTCCTCAGAGACTTTTCTGGGATGTTCATTACAGCGTGTCACAGACAATGCAGAATTCATCACTTCACAATCCCCAGGACAGAAAAGTTCACAGGCAAGAGACGAGCAAAGTGATTGGGGCACAGAGCTTCGAGCCAGGCACAGAGCTCAGGGCTGCCTCTAACAAGTCCTTGACATCTCCTAGGGAATGCTGCCCTCAGCTGCCCACACCTGCATCCTTATGGGCTGCAGAAAAGGGTTCTACCACGAGGCACAAAAGGAGCCAACCTCTCCCCGCAGATCTTCTCCCTTTGACCTGTAGGGCGCTAATAAACAACAGCTGGCTTCCTAGACCCTTTCCCAATGCACTGCCTGCAGCACCCACCTCCAGCCTCTGCTCCAGGATGGAG
>NW_008676023.1:2223-3394 GCF_000695815.1 Acanthisitta chloris
GCCATGAGAGCAGCATGCCCTCCTGCCTCAGCACCTCCTCACCTTCCCTGTGATGCCAAACAGGGTCAGGTACTCAAACAGCAGCTTCATGTCCCCCAGCCCTTCCTTGGCCAGCTTGTTCTGGGACAGCTCTGGGTCCTGGAGAAGCCTCTCGATCAGGTCCAGCCCACCTGTGGGGACCAGCCATGCCTCAGGTGTGCCAGGGCAGCAGCACCTGCCATGGCCAGCCAGGTTTGTGCCCTCCTCCCTGTGATACACAGTGTCCTCAGTCAGCCAGATGTGTGCCCTGCACCTCTATCCCTGGCCCTCCCTGGGGCTCGACCCTGTGGTGCTCACCATGGAGCTGGACATACTCCCCGATGCGATCCGCAGCCTCTGGAGAGAGCCCCTTCTCTCCCACCATCTCACTCCTCACTTCTTCCCATGCCACCTGTGAGGGGAAAGAGGGACATCTATTGCTGCAGTACATTCTCCTCACCCATTTCCTCCACCAGCCCACATGTGCACAACATGTGAGGGACAATAATCAGCAGTCTCACTAGTCACCTGTCCCTCTCTCTCTCTCTCTCACAGAAATTAGGAGAATCCACTGGAATCACCAGGCTTTATTGCTAATGACACCCAAGAGCTCCCCAAACCCTTTACCCACACCAACAGCTTCGCTGCCTTGAAGCAAGAGCAGCCATGACACTGTCCAGACTCAGACACACACTCCAGGGAGCAGAAACCCCTCCCCCTAAGCCCAGCACTGACCTTATCCAGCTTGTCCACGGTGGAGCAGGCAGATATGAACTTGCTCTCTGGAACACCACAGACAGCAAATATGCCATTCAAAATCCGCCGGTCGTTGACCTGGGGGAGGGAGAGGCACCTTAGCTCAGGTGACATCTCCCTGGTATCATTCCTTTTGTGGGAAGCTGCAGCTCTTAGCTTTTCCTCATGCCTTTTCCCCAGTACCCTGATCCCACAGGAAGGGAAGGCACAGAGGTATGAAAACCATTCCGTGATTCTATGGTTCTAATTGGCTGCTGGAATTTTGCAGGAGACTGGTTACTTCTAGAGAAAACTCTGCCAACTGCAGCCTCAGGAAACCTCCTGAAAGAATTCTTCCCTGTGAGGGTGCTGAGGCACTGGAACACATTGCACAGAGCAGCTGTGGCAGCCCCATCCC
>NW_008676023.1:3468-5305 GCF_000695815.1 Acanthisitta chloris
GAGGATGTGGCCCCTCACAATGGCAGGGGGTGGAAAAAGATGAGCTTTAATGTCTTTCCAACCGAAACCATTCTGTGTTCTATGGGTCTAGTTGGCCGCTGGAATTCTTGCAGGGGACTGTGGTTAGTCCTGGACAATTCTGCCACCTGCAGCCTCAGGAAACCTCCTGGTGTTCCCAGCTCAAGGCAAGTCCAAGCTGAGGTCCAGCCTGTAGCATATATACCATGAGGAGGCAGAGAGGTGGGCTGAACTTCTGGATCAGGCTTTAGAGTGGGAACAGGTGCTGATGTGTACAACCACAGGATCAACCACCACTGCTTCCCACCACGGCACAGAGAAATCAACCAGTCTCACCTTAATGACAAAGTCCCCGAGCTGCAGGTCACTCAGGATCTCATGGACAATCCTCAGGCACTCAGCATCAGGAATCATGGGGTCAAACTGCCCAGCAATGTCAAAGTCCTGAGGGCAGAAGAAGTGACAGAAGGTCCTGGCACAGCTGAGAGGCTTCAGCCAGGCACATCACACTGCTCCACAGCAGCTGGAGGCACTCCAGCCAGGAAAACTCTCCTGCCCTCAGCCACAGCAGTGGCCACAACACTCACGCACTGGTAGAACTCGCGGTAGCGGCCGCGCGTCGTGGCTGGGTTGTCCCTCCTGTACACCTTGGCCACATGGTAGCGCTTCATGTTGGTGATCTTGTTCATGGCCAGGTAACGAGCAAAGGGCACCTGGGCTCGAGGAGTTAAGGATGGGAATGCAGAGATCCCTGGAGCTGCTGAAGCCCCCCATCTTCCTTTCCCTTTGCCAGCTGCTCCCTGATTTTTAACATGATCATGGTAGGATTCTTGGAGTGTCCTGTACAGGGGCAGGAGTTGGACTCAATGATCCTTGTGGGTCCCTTCCAACTTGAGATAATCTATGATCTCTATGGAGATCATCAGCTCAGGCTGAGTACGATACACCATTCTGAGCTCCTCCAACACCAGGACGGCTCCATTCCCTCCTTCTGACCCACAGTAGGGTGACACTGTGCACACACCAACCCTCACTCATTACTCCACCTCTCACAGTGCAATCAGAGGGAATTCAATGCATGGCACAGTCGTATGGACATTGAAGGGGAGATATTTTGGTGAGACATGGAGATGGGGAAGGCCTGGGATGGGCACTGCAGCACACACCTTTCCACATGGCACAGAAGGTGGGATGGACTGTAACTGGAAGGGAGTAAAACCAACAGTGCAGCAAACTGGTGCATGTCCATAGGCTATGGAAGGGGCTTCGCTGCAGGCCCTGGCCTGGCTGGGGTGAGGTGAGGTCATGACAATGACAGCCAGACCAGCTGGGGTGGCCAAGGAGGCTGCCATCACCCCAATGGGGCCTGCAGGGCAAGGGGGACCCCACAAGACATAGGTGACCACCACCTTAGTGTTCCACCACCCTCTCGGGGTACCACCATCCCCTTGGGAGCTCAGGATACAGTGAGGTCGTAGCGCAGGGCCAGAAGTTCCCCTCCCTGGTCCTGCAGCTCGTAGATGAGCTTTGTGTCCTCCCCATACTTCCCCATCAGCGTCTCCTGGATGGAAAGACAGGGAGCTGGTGACAGGGTCGCTTGGGACAGGGTGTAGAGCCCAGTCTCCATTGAGCCCAAGACTTGGGCTTGAGTATTGGGGGATGACACACATACCTCTCGGACCTGGGTCCACCTCCCTGTCCCCTCACACAATGAGAACCCAAGAGGGACTGTCACACCCCATCCCTGTGCCTCCCAAACCTGCCCTGCAGCCCGGGGGACAGGGGTACTGCCCAGCCCCGTGGGAGGACGCAGTGAGGA
>NW_008676024.1:0-210 GCF_000695815.1 Acanthisitta chloris
GGGACACACATCTGTCCTGTGCCACGCGTGGGTCCACTGTGGTGACACCCAGAGGGATGGGAGAGAGTGAGGAACATCCCACTCCATGTGTGGGTCTGGGGACACTGGGACTGTGCCCTGCGTGGGTCTGGGGTCACACCCAGGTATGGACACCCCCCGCCCTGTGCCCCAGTGGGTCTGGGGTCACACCCAGGTGGGGACACCCCCTGC
>NW_008676025.1:0-17324 GCF_000695815.1 Acanthisitta chloris
GCACTCCCGCATCATATCCCGGGCACTGCCGCATCTCCCGGGCATCCCTATATCTTCCGAGCATCTCTGTATCTCCCGGGCATTCCCATATCTCCCGAGCAAGGGAGTCTGGAGAGAGCTGGGACTGGCTCGGAGAGGGAATGCTGGGCTGAGCAAAGTGAGCTTTGGCTTCGTCCTTGTCTCATTTTGTCAGACAAAACTAAGTCCTGTGAAAGTAAAGCCACTTTGGTTTAGATGACGGACTTAAACTTAAAATTCTGCTGAAGGTGACCGTGGAGATTGAAGTAAACCCAAAATATTCAAACTTCCTGAAAAACAAATCCGCAGTTTCCTAAATCAACATTTTGGTTCCTCTCTCTGCACAACTACTGCACCTGTGCAGCTTCGGGTGTATGAGGAACATTTGCCACCTCTTGGGAAAGGATCTGCAAGATACTATGATATGTTCATAGAATCCCAGAGTGGTTTGGATTGGAAGGGACCTTAAAATGATCTCATTCCAACCCCCTGCCATGGGCAGGGACACCTTCCACTAGCCCAGGTTGTTCCAAGCCCCATCCAACCTGGCCTTGAACACTTCCAGGGATGAGGCAACAACAGCTTCTCTGGGCAACCTGCGCCAGTGCCTCAATGGCCTCACAGGGAAGAATTTCTGCCTAAGTCAGTGCTTCTATTCTACACTGCCCTGATCAATTTCAAACACCTTCAGCAAAAGTTCTATTTGAAAATGTACATCTGTTTTTAACTGGCTCGAGCCAGTGGCTTATGGGTTTGGAGAGGAATTAATCAGTGTGCTGACACAAAGGCACTGTCTCAGAGTGTGACCCTTTGGTACACATGTAAATAAACAGGATTTTTGTTTATTGTGATCTTTTAATTACCTGCATTGGGCAGCTCCTGGCATTTTACAGGTCAGTTTGACTGAAGAGGTTAGTTTCTTGGAGCAACAGCATTTCATCCTCCACAAAGTAGTAAATACTGTATAGACACTCTTCCATTCTTCTGCTCTTTTCACTTGAGAGCAGACTGTTCAAGGATAATAAAAGCTAGTTGAGGATACCTGTCCATGTTTTATTTCAGAGGGTTTTTTTATTTACTGGTTTTATTTCAGAGCCACAAAATAAATGGTAAATAGGAAATAGGAAAAAACCCTCCTCCCCCAAGTTGGTGGCCATTTCTTCACAGAGTTCAAAGATGTTCATTATGTCACTAAACAAAACTGTAAGTGTTAATGTTAATCCAAACTTCCCATCATCTGATATACTTTAATGTGTTAGTTATATGACATTTACTATCTTAAAAAGAAAGAATATTATGTTGTACTATATTTGTGGCTTGGGCACTGGCACAGGCCTCAAGATAACAATGCCCCAAGCATCCTATCTCTGCTTCTGCCTGACTTTGGACATGTTATATGCTGCCTTTGTTTTCCCTGTGAATTAGGAACGACCATTAGCTTCTTCCCATTTGTTGTTTATTTAAAGAGTAAAAATTCAATCTCTCACTGTATGTTTTCTCACACCATATTTTGTCTCAATGGGTATCTCTAGATGTTAATATAATGGAAAAGATATTCGACTGCTGTAACTTTTTATTGATTTTTTTTTCTATATGTCTGTAAGTTGCTCTTAACATTGAGGAAAACTTTTGCAGAACTTTAAGGCAGCCTTTGCCAGAGGTTTGTAAAGTGTTTTGAGATCTGCAGGATGAACATCCTAAGGAAGTGCAAAGGAAGATGGTAATAGCGTACATTTATTACCTTGATACAATCCATAGAGTTTCAGTGGAAACAACTAATAAAGTGCTTGTACCCAGGTGAAACTGGGATCCTGCAAAACATTTTAATTCCCTTTCCCCCCCACTGCAGCTCTTGTCCTGCTTTTCCTTGACCTTCTGTTCTTAGTGTGCTGGTGAGTTGCTTATTTTCAGTGCAAATTTGATTCACACATCCCAAAGTCTGCACTGGAAGTGAAGCACTTTGGTTCATGTTGCCTCATTATTTTTCTTCATGGTACACTATGACACAAGGGGGTTTTTGCAAAGCTTAATTGAAGCCAACAGGTAACTGTCTCACCTGCACTCATTAGAAATACCTACTAGGTATCAAGTTAGTATACTTGGACTTGTATACCAATATTTGTGACAAATTGATTTAAAACTTACTGCAACAGTATGTTATGGCACCATAGGATTATTTATGTCTCAAAATTTTACCCCTTATAGCCCAGGTTTTATTCCACAAATGAAAATGCAGCTGTTCATCTCTGCTAAATGGACTTTTTGCCATTGCACAGTCCCACATTCCCTGGGAACTGCTCAAACTGGAGACCTTAGCCAGGGCCCTAAAAGCAGAGGAAAGTGGAAATCTGTGTACATGGGGCACACTAGGGCAGCTCCAAATGGGGCTTTTGGTCACTCACTTTTCTTAGGAACAGCTTTTATAGATATTTGTGGAGGAAAAATCCTAGTAATCTTAAAAGCATTGGAAACATATTTTTCTTTTCAATGGACATCTGTTGTGCTAAAGAGAAAACAGGGTTAGGAAATAATGATGACTCTGTAGCTCCAGATTATTTTCACTGTTTGTCCATCCCCAGAACAAACTGTATTTGTCAAAAGTTTTGCTAAGCATTAGTGAGTGTTGATGTAAGTACAATATACTGAAGTGTGCTTGGAGAAATCACATCATAACTCACAGAAATGTGAGCCAAAGGCAGAGCATCCCCAGCAGTCTGGAGTTCACAGTGCTGGAGGGGAGCTCTTAATTCTTAGGAGAAATTATAAATGCTCCTGGAATGCAACTTCTGCAGCTTTGGTTTGTCATCTCTAAGCACATTGACGGTGCTTTTCTGGAAGCTAAAAGCAAGTCAGTTATGGCACGAGGAATGTGCTGAACAAGGTCAAGAACATTTTAAGGCAGCAATTTCTTTCCTTGGTAACATGAGGCAGAGACATTTCAACAGCTAAGTAAAGGTCAGGATGATTCAGGGTCAGCCTTAAAAGAGTGATAAATACACAGAGGCCCAGAATATTCTACCGTTTGACTGGTTTTGTAGCTGATTACTCCAGAGTGAGCACACGTAGTCAGTAATCATAAAAGGTCTTGTTGGGTTTACACCTAAAGAAACAAGAAAATGGTGGAAGTTTTTTTGAATACCCATTTTTTTGGTATGTTGTAAACACACCAGAAAGGTTCTTTGCAGGATGAGAATTGCTCCTGGAGTTCAAAAGGGTGGAAAACTGTACTAGGTAGTGACAAGCTTTCTTACAGCTTTAGTACAAGTTGGACATAGTCTCTTATTCCGGAAGATAAGATTATGGGCATTTTGTTTGTTAGAAGTAGATTCAATGAGTGAGAATAATTCACATTTCCTAAGCATTACACATTCCTTTAATATTCCTTTTCTACAGGCAAAATGTGGCTGTGTCCTGTCCATCATCTGTCCTAGAAATGGGAAAATGAGTGACAGAAACTATTTGTTAAAAATGGTTAAAATTGTTCCACAAATGCTACAGGAAAGACACATTCTTTATGTAGTCACACTGTGATATATACTTAAAGTGAAATATACTGGGGAAAAAACATGGTCAATGGGGTGTGTTAAAGGGCTCTTATTTGCATGGATGCTTCACTTGCCAGCTCTGATTTATAATCTGTGGATTCTAACTAAATATCAGTTGGATAGCATTTGCCCCTTATAACCACATACTAGAGCTGGACTTTGCTCAGCAAAACTGTCATCCCCAGCTCCAAAGATCAGATCATGCTTAGCGTCCTGATCTGTCTGAGGCTGACTAGTAAGAAATTTGTTTTACATATCTAAGGCTAATAAAACAAAATCACTGCAGAAGGGAACAGGTGGAAAACTTCATGTTCTCTGATGTTTAGACTTGTATATTACAACAGATACAGATTTCTAGAGACTGATGGTTTATTATTAGTTTATTTCTCATAATTAGGCTGTCTGTGTGCTCACATGGACTCTGTGAGCCACATCTCAGCTCATTATCTTGGGAAACAGACCTATTATTTTTGAAAGCCATCCAGTCAATAAATTAGCTTGGAAGACATGATAGTCCCAAACACCTTTTCAATAGATTGCTGTCATGCTTGGTTCCTATCAAAGAGAAGCCTGGATTTTTTGTCATGACATATGGATTAACTGAGCCTTTCCTGCTGTGAGAAAACAAAAGACAATTGGTGATGCATGGAGAAAAAAGGATCTTAAAACAGAGACATCCACAAAGAAACACGACAGCATGAAAAGACAGAGTACAGTCTGCTGTCCACATTTACAAAGTCATCCTGCCTGCAACTCCAACATAGAGCTATTGGCTGCCTTTTCCTCAAAGTAAGTGACAATATTCCTTAACTACAGCATCTCCAAACGCTGCATCTCAGACAGGAGTAGGGAGATGTTAAGCACAGTTCCTTTTGGTCTTTATCATGTTTTCATGCTAGCTATTGAGACACAATAAGCCCACCAAGTGTCAGTAAGGACTCATTCTCCAAGCACAGTTCCCTTCTTTGCTCTGGCTTTCATTTGCTCTTCACACTGCTGGGACCATATGGGAATTTCAGTGTGATATAATAGAATAAGCTGATTGCTGTATTTTGCCCTCATTATTTATGCATGAATATGGCTTTTACCTGATATAATTTTATTTTTTCTTGTGTTATATGTGCTTCTGATGTATTTAAATAGCTCACTCCATACTGTTTAATGGGACTTTGTAATTGCCAATTACATCTTGATGTTGCATCTAGATATAATACTGAGGCTTAACACAGCTGGTTCTCATCTGGTGTGAGACAAAGGCTCTGTGCTGGATCAGCTCACATCCTCACCAGATTGTAAAATCATGGAATATCCTGAGTTGGAAGGGACCCACAATGATCATTGAGTCCAAGTCCTGGCTCTGCATAGGACAGCCCCAAGAATCACACCATGTGTCTGAGAGCATTGTCCAAATGCTCCTTGAACCAGATCTGTCAGGCTTGGGGCAGTGACCACTTCCCTGGGGAGCTGTTCCAGTGCCCAATCAGCCTCTGGGAGAAGAATCATTTCCCCATGTCTGACCTAAACCTCCCATGACACAGCTTCATGCCAGATCCTGAGGATCAGAGGCTCATTATACTATGGAGGAGGGAAAGCCCTTTCTTGACAGCAGAAGTCTCACAGCCATGGTAGCTTCCTTCTAGGAGTGCAGCTTCATGGATTTTGAACTTCCTGGTATGATATTAAAATTATCTTGATCATTATCTCATGTTCTTGTTCAGGGGGTCTGAACAGATATGTTGGCTTTTACCCCTTAAGGATCTGGGCATTTTTGTTTCAGTGTCTTAGGTAATAAATGCTTAGTATTTTCTTGGTTTTTAGAGAACCAGATGTTTTATTTCCTATCTCTTGGAAAGTATGTCTCTTCTCTGAAATTCAGGCTATTTGTGTGGAAAATTATTCATCTATTGTGCTGTTGCTGTCATACTGACTATTGCTTTTAAGTGTGATTGATTCTTACAGAACAGCTAATAGAGCTCTTTGCCCACTATCCTCTTGTCATTGCTGTGGATAGAAAGAACCCTTTCAGCAAGAGAAACTATTGATTTTATTACACCTCGTACAGACTGCCATCAAAATAGAACCAGAGAGCTTGATCCTTCCCTTACTAATCCCTATTTTACATTGGTAATTCCTTCATCTTATTGCTCTGAGGAATGAGAGGCTCACACAACCCTCTGCAGATGGAAGGATTTGAACTGTCATCCCTTAAAACACGGTCCCTTAAAATTATTCATAAGAAAAGCATATGTGGGACTTGCACAGAAACCCTGAGAAGCCAGAGGAGAATGGTCACATCTTACTTTACCTACAAAGACTTTAATTATTGATGAGCTCTACCTGCTTACATAACCCCCTTAATGTAAATATACCTGCATATCACTTGCATTAATGGATTTGTCCTTAGGCCACCTTGGCAAGGAAGGGAGAACTTAAAGGGAAATTTGAAATGAAAGCACAACCTCCCAGTGCCTTAGGACATTGGGGTGAAATACAAGTGCTTTAATCCTGGCAGTGCAGTGAGAATTGCAAGCCTAAAGCTCATAATGGCTATGGTTTTGATAGTGATGTTTCCCTAATGCTTAACAATCTGTTTCAGCTCGTGTCCAGAACTGTCTCTGTCATAGCAGGATGCAACAGCTTTGCCTGCCCCATGCTGACACCCCTCTGTGCAGGCTGCTACCTGAGATAACCTCTCCAGAAGTCATGGAGGCAGTATCTAGCCTCACTAGGAATTATGCTGAAGGACACAGGTCTCTATTCTTGCCTGACAGTTCAAAAGAAAAGATTTTCCTTCAGCATTTCCTGTACTTCTGTCAGTGTTCCTCTATGGAAGCATCTGACAAAGAAGAAATAGGTATGAGAAATTGGGAATTTCTGGAAAAACATTGAAAGAGGAAGCCAAGACAGGGATGTATGTGGATGGAGGTGCTCTGAACAGGCTCTGGCTCCTCACTGTAGTGCATGAGCAGAAGGAGGCATTGAGCTGAAAAAGAGGTGACTTGGCCTTCGTCCCTCATCTAAAGATTGCCAATTTATCAGCGATCACTTGATGTAAAGATCAGGATAATATCAGACTGTAAAATTCCAGGTGGAGATAGTTATTTTTTCATATTTTTCATATTTAAGCCCAGAGAAATGTGAGATTTGGGACACATCTTTGTCTTTCATATTTTCCTATAGGATAATTTCTATGGCTTCCTTGTGGTGATGCTGTGGATCCATTTCTTCTCTGTTGCAGCATTAGGTGCTGCAACTCTACTTTGGGAGCTAAACAGCCTAAAGTGATCTTTTTTAACACTTCACAACTCTTTTCATGACTCCTTTCAGGTCACCTATGAGCTTTGGGAGCAAGAAAATAAACCCAATGCCCCATAAACTTTTAATTCCTAAGCTATCAAACTCTGGTTCCTGTGCTGCATTTACTGACTTTTAAGTAAGTGAAAACAAGCCTTAAGAGGGACAGGATGGTTTATCAGTAAATGATGTATATCTAAATGATATCACTGCTGTGCTCAACACTTAAAGAGAGGAATTATAAAACCCACCATAAATCTGAAGATTCCAGCTGAGTAATGCTGCAACAGCCAAAATACATCATAGCAGTTCAGGAAGCAAATCCCATTTTCACTGAAAATTATAATATAATGTATACAAGGATAAACTGCATTTCAAACTAGGTTTTAGAACACTGATGTGGTTCCTAATAAGGGGAGCAGATGTCCTGGGGGGCTGCTATCCAGTTCAGCACACACATAGTGAAGTGACACGGCAGGAGCAGCACAGATGCAGAGGCATCCTCCTTTATCCATATGGCATCCCCTTTATCCATATCATGTCTGGACCAAGCTCAGAATGTCAATTGCATATTGCCCTGGCCCAAATTACCAGCTATAATACAAGCTAATTGATGTTAAGTGAATGTTGTCTACCACATCAGTTTCATGAAATTAAATGTTTCTCCTCCCACAAGATCAGTACAAAAGTGGGGAAAATGCTGTTGCAAGGGAGGTTCTGCAGTTGTTTAGATCCACAAAACCAACTTTGCAATTGCTGATCAATTTCTGGTCTTTTTCCTGAATGTCTCATTGCTGGAGATAAAGGTCTTGTAGAGGAAATTTAGGAGGCAATTTGCTGATGGTGTAAAAGATGTGCTAGAAGTTATCTGGTTCCTCTGTTAGCCCTGCAGTGCTAACCTTGGCAGAGCGGGCCGAGCAGTGAGTATATGAAGGTTCTAGTAGGCTGAAAAGAAAGTTGACACATATCCCCATCCAGTTCTACCTAAATTATAAAACCTGATCATTTTCCACTGTCAGGAACATTGCAAATAAACTCAGCCAGCAGGTTTGAACTGCCTTAGCACCACTGGTGCTGTTACTCGTGTTGTCATGATACGGGTGCCTTTCAAAATTGGAGCTGGTCTTTGCCTTTATTCTGCCTCTAGGTGTTTCTTCTGTGATCTCAAATATATAACTGCTAAGAGAAAACATCATAGCATATTGTAATGTCAGGGTTAGTTTGCCATTTTTGGTTATTATTTAGATTAGTGTAAGGCTAAAGATCCCCAAGCAAGGTTCAGGATTCTATTGCACCCAAAAAAATACTCCCATATCAAAGAGCAAAAGGCTTAGTTGTTGGAAGTTCCTGAAATTTAGTTAAATTGGCCACCTCCAAAGCTATTTCATGTAGTTACTTGAGGTATAACCCCATTTTGAGCTCAGGAGTTACTAGAAGAAGATCAATGTGTTGTTCTTGTACCTGAGGCTGCAACACACTGTGGTTATGGTGATAGGATTCATAATTAAAAGGCTGAAACCCAGCAAGGAACGTGGGATTGCAAGGCACTGCCTGGTGACCAAATCCAGTTCCCTGTTATCACATAAAAACATATTTTAGAGTTCTTTTAATGAACTTACAAATTTCCACCACACTTTATTTCATTCCTACTGCTTGTATTAAGAGGCTACTCCTGACAGTGCCCAAACAGATGTGTGTGGCCAGTTTGAACTGGCCTGTTCTCATGCCGGTGTTATCTTTTACTGTGCTAACATTCTTGCATGTCCCTGGTATTTATCCTGTCCCACCTCCCTTTTCGTAGTGTGCCTTAAGATATCACTCATGTAACAATCTCTCTTTCTGCCCCAACCTTCATTCTACTAGTTCAAACAAGGCTTATTTTTGCTCGTTCAAACAGATCAAATTCCTTCTCCTTTCCTGTCTGCCTGTTCTCCTGTTCATCCTCACAGACCTGCTCCATACCTGCATCATGTTAAATTCTCTTCTCCATACTCTTGAATAGTCAAAATTGTATTGTGATATCTGAGAAGACCTCTTAGAGGGAGCAATTATTATTGGTCCCCAAGTGTGTCATCTAGCTTCTTGTGGTTTTAGATTTCATCTATGTTGTCCATAGACTTCAGCCTCAAAGCAATCTTCTTTTTCCAGCATGAGATTCTTATCCTCTTCGACCTGTTCACCAGCAAACTCCATGAGGTTATGTCTATCATTTGTGCCATGGGCAAAGCTAGTATTATTTTTATCCTGAGGCTCATCCTTAAGGATTCATTAATGAGCTTCCCCTAATTGCACAATTCCCTTTTGGACACAACTCACCATTGCATCCTCCTTAGCTAATCTTGAGGTTAAACTAGGAATTTTGCTGCTTGAGGTTAAACTAGGTTAAACTAGGAATTTTCCACATCTAAATAATGCTTTGCTGAAGTCTGCATGGATCAGAGTTACTAAAAAGTTAATAATAAAAGAAGAATTTTAAGTTAGTTCGACAAGGTTTAGCTTCATAAACTTTTTACAATTTTATACCATTTCCATTAATCTTTAATTAGAGTAACCTTCAGAAATATTTGGGACTTCTAGACAAATTTGGAGGTTGAGTCTAAAAAGCCTTTAGCTGCTGACACTGCCTTTTCCCTTTGCATACTTAGGTGCTTAATTTATTATTGTCTTGATACTTAAATTAATAAAACTTGCTTGATTTGCAGTAGTTAGTGCACTCAGAGCTGATTTTGTTGAAGACTGCTTTTTCAACTGCTGTATATTCTTTGTCACTTTTCTTTTAAGTCTTTATAGCAAGGTGAGTTTCTCAGACACTTTTCTTGCAAGTCTTTGTAGGAATGTGGGTTTCTCCACAAGTTATTAACAGGCACAGAATTATTAGTTGGGGATTCCATTCCAACACCATTTTGTTGTTGTTGGATATAATCATGGCACAACCCGTTAAGCTGTAGCTAAACAGACATTCAGGCATGTGTGAAATATTTAATTGCCACTTTCTTGCTGCAGTCCTGTGCTTGCTGTTTCCTCAAGCATGGTCAGCATAATTCCCATGCTCAGAATGATTTTATTTGCATTTAGCAACAAATACTGCTGATGCTAATATCTGTCTCCCTTAAGAATTGAAAAAGAAAGCTTATTAAACCATTTTCAGTTCATCAGCTCCCTGTAGACAACAGTGCTTAAATCCTGCTGTATAATATGTAAATACCTATCTATATGTGCATGGCAGTATGAGGTTAATTCTGTGTATTAAAAGAGCTGTTCCAGGATATGTAGGATTCCTTGAGAATAAAGGAAATTAAATACCTTTTCACGTGTCATAGTTATTACAAGGACAAGAATCCTCTATGCCTCTTAGATATCCATGATGAGGAAAATGGGATCTATTAACTTTTTTATAGTTCATTTATTCTTTTAAGAGAACTTAGTTACTAACATTTTAACATGTATTTATTAATTTCTTTTAATCATGGACCCTGATGAGTACTTTTGGAATATATGATTTAGCATGGGGCATTCCAGGGATGCTGTGGCTGCCACATCCCTGGAAATGTTAAAGGCCAGCCTGGGTGGGGCTTGAAGCAACCTGGGCTAGTGGAAGGTGTCCCTGCCCATGGCAGGGGGTTGGAACTGCATGATCTTTAAGGTCCCTTTCAAACCAAACCTATTCCATGATTCTAGATGATTCTATGAGTCTAATTCCTCATGTGCCTGGTCACAGACTGAAGTCAAACTGAGTAGTGGAGTTTAAACCACATGTTCATGCACCTGAGTTTGACCCATTTTAGTTAAAAACAAATCCAGATAAATCTTTGGGGTTGTAGATCACACAGGTCATTCTTGTCTGTATGGAGGGGACACAGCAGGAGGGAAGGAGGTAGAACAAAACCTTATCTTTCTATCAAAATATGACAAAGTTCTCTTGATTTTAAAATATCTGGTTTAGTTCTAAAACCAACTGAAAATATGGGTCAGGTCTTGCAGTTTCTACTCACCCTAAATGCAGTCTGTGAGTGCTGGTGGGGAAAAAATAAATACAAAATGCTAGATTTTATTTTTTGCCTAGATTTCAGTATCATCATTCCCATGAAGTTCTGCTGGTTTTTGTTAAGAGTTGCTAAATAGATTTATAGTAGGAGAACTGTCAGAAGAAAAAAAACACAGACAAATGCTCCTTTATGCTATGGATAAAGCACCTTTCAAAGGCAATGAAAACATGAAGAATAAAGAAAAAAATCTCCTCTTTCATTTCATCCTTCCCTCCAAAGCCACTACATTAATTAGCTCTCTGACTGATTACTCAGTCAAGGACTTAAAAGATCAATGGTGACAGTAGCCAGGCAGGTAATTTAGAGCAAAAAACAGTAAAGTAATGCTGTAATGTCTTTGGGAGAATGAAGTGTGGTCTAGTTGTGTCAGCAGAACAGACAGAGAGGAAAGTTATACACAGAAACACACTATTGAGTTTCAGTTCTTCTGTGACAAATTACCTGAAAGTGTATTCCTGGGATTTCATTAGCTCCTAATTGGAAACAAACAAACAAAGCATTTATTCCTTTGAATTTTGGTATTTTAAGCACCAGTGATGTGCTTAGCACTGTATTAGACAAGGGAGAAAACACAGGCTCGCATGGCAGCTCACATCTGAAATCCATGAGCAATTCCAAAGGGACAGGGAAACCCTGAGGAGAATTCTACTTCTGAGCACTTATTTCTTTGATATATTTTGCGACTGCATTTTCAGTGATGTAGATGAGAGTTACCAGTTTTAACATCTAAAACCCAAATTTCGAGGGGGCTGCTTACCCCGGAGGATAAATTAGAATGATTGAAGTATTAGGGCTGGTTAAGGATGTAGTTTTACATTCAGTGGCTGCTGGAGAGTTGTTATTGCCTGGTTTGTGTGATTGAGTTCATCCCTTTAGTGTTGCCCTGACACTCACTGAACTGTGCTGTGAACTAACTGAAAAATTCATCAGGGGAAGCAAAACTCTTTTATCACACATTTTAATATATTATTTTTTTCATTTATTTGTTTCAGTAACTCTCTGTAATTTCCTATCCTCTGCATAGATCAAGAATATTTGATACTCAGATTGTGTTGTCTACCTCTGGTTGGCTGGCCAAGTCTCAAAGGGCTCTCTGTATCTCCTGCCTTGGTGAGCCTTAAAACACTCCTAGCATGAGTACCCCAAATTTGATTTCTCTGAACACATAAGCAGGTACTCTGCTGAGTTTTTGAATGAGCTTCTTGTTCAGCTGTGTGCAGGTTTTTCAGGTGGGTAACAGCATGGGCAAAAGAGGACCACAGAAGAAAAAATTTAAAACCACATAAAGTATTTCCTTCTAGAAACTATTTTGCACTTCTCAGGCAAGTGATGGATTGCTCTGAAGTTTCTAAACCCTAATTCTTTCTTTTGTGTTGAGATGAGGCTGGAGTAGCTCCATTAAACTTAGAGTTACATCTGGCTCTCACCTGTGTAGGTCAGAGATGTGAGTTGCCCCCAGATGTGTGATTTTAATTAGGATGTACACAAGCACACTAGATTAGCCACTCACTGGAGTGTCGTTATCCCAAATCCAGAAATAGATAAAAGTACTCCCAGTTGCTGTTGCCTGCCAACATAAAACTTATTTTAGGATTATATTGTCAAGCGCATGTTCTTACCAGGGTTTTGGTTAACTAATGCTAAAGAGAAAAGCTCAGGAATGAGATCAGTGGTCTTTATAGAAGTAATTGTGAATGTGGGTAACATTTTATTTTCCCAATCAGATGTAATAGCTCCCTACAGAAATATCCTCGTGACTTGAATATCAATGGGTTTCTCCTAATTCTGTCAAAAAGAAATACTTCATTTGAACATTTCTTCCCTTTTAGGGAGACTGAAGGGCAATTTTATTGCTTTCTACAGCTACTCACAAGGAGGTTGTAGTGAGGTGGGTCCCTTCTTCCAAGTAAGAAGTGACAGGATGAGAGGAAATGGCCTCAAGTTGTGGCAGAGGAAGTTTAGGTTGTATATTGGGGAAAATTTCTTCATGGAGAGGGTTGTAAAGCACTGGAACAGACTTTCCAGGGAAGGATGGAGTCACCATTCTTGTGAGTGTTCAAAAAACATGTAGATATGGCACTTGAGGACACGGTTTACTGGTGAACATGGTGGTGGTGGTTGATGGTTGGACTTGATGTTCTTAAAGGTCTTTTCCAACCTTAATGATTTTATGATTCTACTGCCATGGGGTCAAATTGTTCAGACGCTTTTTATTTTCGCTCCCTTCCAACCCCTCCTGCCCTCTTCTCTGAAGGAACCTCAGAAATGAATGCAGACCTAAATTTCTGTTATTCTGGAACAGTGCAGCTCGAGACTGTTGAAGAGGCAGTGTGGAAGTGACTGGGGAATGAGTAGGATGTTGAGAGAAAATTCCCACAGAAGGAAAACCTATGGAACACACATACCCTGCCTCCCATCATCCCCTGTGCTGGCACTTCCAAAGCAAGGGTCACCACCAGTGTCCCAGTCTCCAGTCCCACCCAGTTTGCTCAAACACAGTGAGTTTGTCATTACTCTCCATGCAGGGGGTTGGCTCTTGGTGGCAGTTAGTGTCTGTGGATGGCTCTGTTGCTCCCAAGTAATGGAAGAGAGGGTCAGAGGGCAGAAATGCTCAGAAAGATAGAAATGAAGCAGGAATTTCAATTCAAAGCTAATGGATGGGGTTCGGAGGCTGCTATTAGCAGAAATTATCACCGTGTTAATGTATTTCAGGCAGCATTTTTTACAGTTGAATATGGTGTTATTTTTCTAGTTATCCATTCCCTGACAAGTGGTTATAATCAAAGCTGTCTGTGAGCACTATTATCAGAAACTTACTATTATGTGCTGGAGGAAAAAATATCGGGGGATGCTGCAGTGCCAGAAAACTATTATATGTTTTAAAGATCTACTGCAACACCAAGTATTTATTACTTTTACCTCCTGTGGAAGAAAATAATTTAAACTTAATTTTCTTGTCTTACCCAACTGCTTTAGAAAATGCACCTCCCCAAATAAGTCCATAATTATGATTAACAACATGGGCTAGATCCTCAGCCACTGTAAATTAGCATTCCCCCATTCCTTGTAATGGAACAATGCCAATTCCTTGCAACAGAGAAAGCTCCCAGTGCCCTTGGCATGCTGCTTTACATCTTAAAGGGTATTAACAAACCTTCTTTAAAATAGTATTGTACAGAATTTACTCTGGCCAGAACAAATTTAAAAAAGGGATAAATCTGGTGATGTGGTCCTAAAAGTCTTTAAAATTATCTCATAAGCAAAATGAATCCTTCCAATATATTCTGTTGATGAATTAAATCAACAGAACTGCTGTTGCTCTGTCATGTGGTCTGGCTTCATTTTCTTCTTAATTTTGAGGTTAGCCATATACTTAAAAATATTACTGCAATTCTGGCATAGCTCTGTGAAGGAAGGAACTCCAGTGAGACAACAGAGAAAGGAAGTAATTACCTAAAAATGTTTATATCTATATAGTTGACTACGAAACATGAAGAAAAAAGCAATCACAAACCATAGGGATTTTGAGGTTAAGGATATGAACAGGCAATAATAAAGTCTGCACTTTTCAATTAATAAATCCTCAAGAACAATCAGATTAATTTGAGCAGCAGAGTAATCCTTACATTTCTGAAAACATTCTGTTTCAGGCTGCTCTGCCATGCTCTCCATTCAGTCAGTGCTGATGGAAATGTTGGTCCAAGACTAAGACTGACGAAGAAAAATTCAGAATTCGTGAGGATACACCGATAGACACTTTGCATCTGAAAACAGGTACTATCCCTGCAACTTGTTCTTTCCAGATCTCCCTTTTTCAGCAGTCCCTCTTTTTCATCTTCCACCTGGGAATTGAACAAACAAAGTCCAAATAGGTTTTTGGAACAATCCTAAATCAGGGATACTGTGAAGACAAATGGTAAATGTCTGTTACCCCAGCTGCTAAGTTAATTACTGTAATGGGAAACATCTTGACAGAAGCATTGCATATGGTTATTAGCAATTAACCCACCACTCCAAAAATCACAATTCCTGCTAATAACAGAACAGAGCTCAGCCTTCCTAATTACAATCTCTGCACGAAAATTTCTTTATATCAGAAGGGAATGTTAAATCCTGTAACTAGCTATGATTTAAAAAGACTGGAAATGGAGATACTGAGAATTAGCCAGAAACAGGAAAATAGAACAGGATGGTGTGTTACTGACTCAAAGTTGTGGGCAACACTCATTCGTGCTTGGGGATACACAACAACTGTCACAGCATCTTTGTAGGAAGACAAAATTATAAATCAAAATTAAAATGCTAATGAGGAAGGAAATATGCTTCAAAATGGAGAGCACTGGATGACCTTCTTGAGAGATACCAAGTCTTTTACAGAATTCATGATCTGGACAGTGTTGCAGACAATGTGTTGAATTTGGATTGCACTGGAATCTGACAGAACAATTTTCTGATCAACAAAAGAGGAGAATAATGTATTTTCCAACCCATAGAAAGTCCTTCACTGCTACATGGAGGACATGAGCTGTTTTTTTGCTAACCACTTGTATTCTAGGCAATTGGATCCCATTATAGCTCACCTGCACAAATCCACCAAGGGGAATTCGCACTTTAGCTGCTCAGTTCTAAAGCAGGTTTAGCAGAGCAAGATGCAATTTAATTTACTCCTTTTCCCCATTGGGAAGGGGACTCTTGGCAACATGTTTAGTAACTGGTTTGATGGTGGCCATGACGGGGTTTGTAGGTGTCAAGGTCAAATACACACAATTTATAGCAAATAAGTTTCATGACAGTTAGGCATATGCCTAGTTGGTCATGGCAGAGATGTGGAGTATAAAGAAGTCACTAATGCTGTATCCAGTGCCCTTTTTGCTTGACACTGTTACCACTGTAAGAACTTGAACAAATGAGTCAGCTTCTAGCTCTGTGTCAGGTCTGAAGGTTTAACTGACTTGGGCAGAGTAGATCAGTTATCCCAGTAGGCTTTGAAACTGCTTCCACCAATGTTGCAGCTCTTCCTCATGCAACTCTTCCTCATGGGAATCATTCCATTAAAGCCAACAGCTTTGCAGGGTATTCTCAATTAAAACACAACCGAGGAGAAAACATTAGATGATTCTGGTAAGAAGGGTACACTGCACAGGGAGGGTTTACACTGGAGTTCAGGAGAATGTCAGTGTCACAGCAGCTACAGCGAGGCCTGCAAGGCTTTCTTCCCAGACTGCAGGAGATTTTACACTGCTCCATCTCCAGAATTTGGCTGCAGCTCTATTTTTCTGTGTGACCCCCAGGCACAGGTCTCATCTATCATGTGGCCTTCACCAAGTAAGATACTCTGCACTCCAATTTGCATGTTGCTATTCCATTATTCCTAAAAACTGAGTATAATAAATGTTGTGTATAATTTGTAATGATCACATACAGCTTTGAAAAGTAATGTTGAACAGTTTATTTGAGTTCCTTAAGATGGAAAAAATTAAACTATTTTTTAAGACTAATTTACCTTTCCTGGAAAAAAATCAACAGCTGAGCCATAAGATCCTTTGCTATTTTGCCATGATGTGATCCTGAAAGTAATCCAGGTTGGGATGACATCACAGGACATAATGAACACTCAGCCTTGACATAATGAAGGCCTGTTATTTTATGAAGAAAGATTTTCTGGGGTTTAAGAAATAAAATGATTAGTAAACTATGTGCTCTGCAGGAGGTAATGAGATTAGCTCAACACAAGGTCCTGCGGAGCTAAACCTACTCCAGACGCAAGCAAGGCTCAGTCATTCAGTGGAAATTTCAGGGTACAATTAATCTGTTCTAAGGTCAGATAAGGGCTATATGTTTTCTTCTCCATGAAAAAGAAATCAGTTGATAAAATTTCAGGGGATCATGTCAATGCAGGCTTCAAAGCAATGAACAATATAAAACCAGTTTTCTTGCTAAGATTGGTAAATGTTTACCTACTTTAGCAAAGGCCTTGGAAAATAAAAACCATACAGGAAACTGCTTGTAAAGTGAGTGTAAGAGGAGAGGCTGGTGTTTCTTGTTGCAGGCCTGAAAGGAAGACAAATGAATGTGCTGTAAAACTGAGGCTGACTCGTAACCCACGAGGATCCTGGTGTACCCATCCAGTTCTCGCGGTCACAAACTTGTATAGGAGCAAGTTTGGAGCAACTGCAGACTAAGCCCATTCCACTGAACTGGAAAGAAATTGCAGTTTTTAGCATCACTTGGCTCAGGGCCCATCTGCTTGTTCACAGCCAGTGCCTGGTTAGTCACAGGTCTCTAGAGAGAGGAAAACTGTGGTGTAATGGACCTTGAGACCTACATTAGATCATAAAATGCTTAAGGTGTGTTTTACTCATTTTTTATTTGCAACTATGTGCAGTTCTCTTTCCAGGTCAGCTGGTCTCCTGTCTCTCAC
>NW_008676025.1:17346-17878 GCF_000695815.1 Acanthisitta chloris
GCATTCTGACTAAAGGTTTGGAGAGACCATAAAGATAAGAGGATGGATAGTCTAGAGGATAGCAGGTAGCTCTGGGATTTAAAACACACTCCTCAGTTCCCAGTTTTATGTTCCGGCTGTCACTAACTCTCAGCAATAGCGGTGTTATCCCTCCCTCAAGATGTTAAATGTGTATATTTTCATGGTTACCTCTTTGAAGTGCTCGGATGTGATTGCATTGGAGAGACCATAAAGATAAGAGGATGGATAGTCTAGAGGATAGCAGGTAGCTCTGGGATTTAAAACACACTCCTCAGTTCCCAGTTTTATGTTCCGGCTGTCACTAACTCTCAGCAATAGCGGTGTTATCCCTCCCTCAAGATGTTAAATGTGTATATTTTCATGGTTACCTCTTTGAAGTGCTCGGATGTGATTGCAATGGGCATCACGTGCAGAACAAAGAAGGACCGGAGGAAAAAAAAGAGAAGTCAAGATACGTCTCACCGGCAGCGAAAGAGAACAGAGCCGACGGGAGAGCAGGGGGTGGGCAGCT
>NW_008676026.1:0-3185 GCF_000695815.1 Acanthisitta chloris
AGCAACAAAATCTGGCACAGAAGGTTTATTTTTTATATAACTATAAAATAGCTGGATAATGTTTATCCTTTATTTTTCTATGTAGGCATTTGGGTTGGGTTTTTAAATACTATTACAGCTGGATGTAAAGCTGTTTAAAAAGGGCTAAATTCTTCCATCCTGTGTAAGGAAGACACAAAACCATTTATTTTTATAGCCAGATTGGCTTTAATTCTAGAGCATTTAGCCCCCAAAGGTGGCCTGGACTCTCCTGGGGGTGTCAAGGTACTGGGTAACCCCTTGAGACTGGAGGAGAAGGAATAGGAACATCATTTGGGGAACATTCAGGACCCCAAGGAGAGGCACCCAAAACCCCTCCTCACTTTGTAGGAGGGGCAAACTTGATTCCACTTTTTTTACAAGGAAACTCTTTTAAGATGTAGATTTTTTTTTAACAGAGTATGACTTTTATTGCAAACCCTTTTGGAAAGGTACATTTTGCTGGGTGTGACAGCTGAGCAGCTTTTGTCCTCCCTTTGATCATTGAGATTTTTTCACTCCAGCTCTGATCCTGCTTCCAGGAGCAAACTGCACAGCTCAGGGGGGTTGAGGTGAGGTGTATGGAGCTGCTCTGCTCCCAGGAATGGCAGGACCTGGAGCTTCTGTTTACAGTTTGGCCCCTGAGTCTCAGGGGTCACATCTTGGCAGCTCCAAACCTTAATGCAGAACCAAAGTCACCTCCCAGCCTGTGTTTAGCTAGAAACTGCTGCTCATCTCTGATGGGGAGGGAGGAAAAATCCCACCCTGGGGAGAGGAAAAATCCTACCCTGGGGAGGGGAAAAATCCTACCCTGGGGAGGGGAAAAATCCCACCCTAGGGAGGGGAAAAATCCCACCCTGGGGAGGGGAAAAATCCCACCCTGGGGAGGTTCCTCCTGCCCTGGGTTTGGTTTTCTTCCTCTGGTCTGCAAAGCTGTGTCCCCCCAGGAAGGGTGGCAACCTCCCTTCATGCCCTGCTCCTCCTGGGAATGGCTCTTCCAAGCCAAACTAAATCCTTTAGCCACTTTTCTTGGGTACTCAGGAGCCAGGGAGGGATTTTAGGTGTCTGGAAGTTGTAGGTATAAGTTCCAGGACTCCAAACTGGCACAGCCTTATCCTCCCTGGGCCTTGCCCTGGCAGCAGCAGCATCACCTCCTGCTCTGCAGCCTGGGGCTGTGGCTTGGGAGCTGGGATGGGATGGGATGTGTCCCATCCACCAGATGTGTGTGACACTAAGCAGAGCTAATTCCTTTGCTCCTTTCTTTGGAGAAGGTATATCCAAGGACACCTCTAAGGGGGTGTTGATTGTGCCTTGTGTAAATGAACCTCAAACCACTGATGGGGAAATGAGCTTTTTTTTCAATGCTTTTTTTTTTTATTTTTGGTGTCTTAAACTGAATGAATCACTGTGGCCAATGCACTCTGTGTCTTAAAGTGGGGGAAATGAAGCTTCAGGCCACTACTGGGTTTGGTGGTGCAGCTGGAGATCCTCAAGGCTTGAGGGACTTGGAGCCCTGGGGTATCTCCTGTTGTCTGGAGAGTCACTATGAGCAGCCCAAAGTGCACAAAAATATTGCCATGGAGATGAAAAATTTGGGTCACTTTAAGCCTTAAGAGGCCAAAGTGTAGCATAGTGTGGGAGGTGACAGCTTTGAGTGCAGCCTCAGGGGCCAGTGAGCCCCAGGGCATCCTCCTCATCCTCCTCCTCCTCCTCTGGCTGCTGAGCATTACCATTCCTGCCTTCACCTTGGCTATTGTGGGACAACCTCAGCTCCTGTTTGGAGTGAATTGCCTTGGGGCAGAGCCAGGGACTGATGGGGAGGATGGTCATGGGTTTGACTAGCTGAGCATCATCCTCAGATGCCTGAGAACCTCCTGAGTGTTGAGCACAAAGGACTCTCAGCCTGGTTTGCTGAGGAATTTGCTCTGCTTTGAGCTGAGATGGATAAGAAGGAGCACTTGTATGTTCAGGGATTGCTCTGGGAATCCCATAAAACCAGCTCAGATGGTCTAATAATTGCAGAGGTCTCACCTACAGGGAACATTTTGGACAGGTGATGCTGGAGCCAAGGTGAAAACCACTTGCCAAAGCCCTTTGCCCTTTGCCAAAGCTCCTCTTGATCTTTTCTAAGTTTCCATTTGCAAGTTTGGCTGCATTTTAACTTGATATGTGAAACATGTTCTGCTGCTTCACCTGCCACAAAGCCCAGGATTCCTTCAGGGGAGGAGAAAGAACTTTGCAGTTCTTAATGTGTATTTTTTTTTGTTTTGCCTTGGCAAAAAATCATGTGTTTTCTTTCCTGTCTATTTAACAAGGCAGAAGTCGTGAAATGCTGCTACAGTTGTATCACTGGAGCTCAAGGAAATAAAATAGCCTGATTTTGGTCCTTTTTGGGGCGTGTTTGGGGGTTTCCTTGGGGCTGTGCTGTGGGGGTTGGAGGTGGTTGTACCTTGGATGTTGGAGATGGGTGTGCCATGGGGGGTGGAGGTGGTTTTACCTGGGATGTTGGAGGTGGCTGTGCCATGGAGGTTGCAGGTAGTTGTGGGTTGGAGGTTGGAGGTGGTTGTGCCATGGATGTTGGAGGTGGTTGTGGGTTGGAGGTGGTTGTACCTTGGATGTTGGAGCTGGTTGTGCCATGGGGGGTGGAGCTGGTTGTGCCATGGAGGTTGAAGGTGGTTCCATGGGAGTTGGAGGTGGTTGTGCCATGGGGGGTGGAGATGGTTTTACCTGGGAGGTTGGAGGTGGTTGTACCTTGGCTGTTGCAGGTGGTTGTGCCATGGTGTTTGGAGGTGGTTGTGGGTTGGAGGTGGTTGTACCTTGGATGTTGGAGCTGGTTGTGCCATGGGGGGTGGAGCTGGTTGTGCCATGGAGGTTGAAGGTGGTTCCATGGGGGTTGGAGGTGGTTGTGCCATGGGGGTTGGAGATGATTGTACCTTGGCTGTTGCAGGTGGTTGTGCTATGGTGTTTGGAGGTGGTTGTGGGTTGGAGGTGGCTGTGCCATGGGGGGTGGAGATGATTGTACCTTGGCTGTTGCAGGTGGTTGTGCTATGGTGTTTGGAGGTGGTTGTGGGTTGGAAGTGGTTGTGCCATGGAGGGTGGAGATGGTTTTACTCTGGAGGTTAGAGGTGGTTGTGCCCACAGGGGTTGGATGTGGTTATGCCATGGGG
>NW_008676027.1:0-28931 GCF_000695815.1 Acanthisitta chloris
CACAGGATCAGGGTTCATGCGTTGCAGTGACACAGCTTTAAGACAGGCTGTTCTCAGTGTCTGTACCTGGTGCCGTTTGTTTTCTCTGCCCCGAAAGGGACCCCAGTAAACATACCCAAGGCCTGGCCAGTGGTGCAGCATCTGTAGAAGAGGTGGTCGCCCTGCCAGTCTCTTCAGCTGCCTGTCACTGTCTGCTGCGACACCCACGTGGTTTCTTTGCCTCCTCCATTCACTCATTCTGTGTAGAATGTGTGAGAAGTTTTGTTGTTTTAGGGGAATGGGGCTGGATTTGTTTCTCCTCATGCAATTTGTTTAGTGTTAAAAAGGAAGGAGTACCCCGACATGTCAGTCTGGAAAACCTTTATCGATCTGGGTGTGGTTTATTCTCAGTGCCATGGAAGGGGCATAGACAAATCAGTGTCTGGACCCTTTCAAAAGAAAAAAGTCACATTTCTGCATCTCCTTTCTTCTTTTTGACACTACCTACACAGCAGACTGTCACTGGGTCATAATGCTGCTTTCTAGGAAATGCTTGATGTAGTTCTGCTAACACTGTTGTGCCTTCAGCATTTCTTTTTGTTTCTGTAGGCTCCTGATGGTCACATTTTTCTGGAAGCCTTTTCTCCAGTTTACAAATATGCACAGGACTTCTTGGTTGCCATTGCTGAGCCTGTGTGCAGACCAACCCACATCCATGAGTACAAACTGACTGCTTACTCCCTGTATGCTGCAGTCAGTGTTGGCTTACAGACCAGTGACATCACCGAGTATTTACAAAAACTGAGCAAGACTGGTGTCCCAGAGGGAATTCTTCAGTTTATCAAGGTAAGGCTATATCACTGGCATTGGAAATATGTTTGTTGCTGCTGATGAAATCCTTTCTTGCTGCTTCTGCCTAATTGATCTCTGGTTTTTTTTAAATCATGCATTGTTTCTGTCTTGTTTTGTTCTGTCTCTGTTTCAAGAGAACTTTATCATTTGTCTTTTTCTATACTATATTGCTGCACACATGCTATTTTCATAACTTACCTTTTTATACCTTTCTATTAAAAAAAAGGTACACCCAGGTGTCTGTGTAAATAGTTTCAGCTGGTAGGAGTTGTAATGAGGAAAGTTCCCTGAAGTTGCCGTGGGGGAAGACTATGAATGTGGGAAGCAGCCTGGAATAGCTGGGCACTATGAGACATAGCAAGTGTGTTATTGCAGTCTTGGAAGCAGATTGGAATTGGGTATAAAAACTGAATATCTGTGACTGATGTCCTGCCTGAGATGATGTGAGTGTCTTCTAAAATACCTTTTCAGGTTTGTTCCATGAACATAACAGCGTTGCAAATAAATGTTTTGTGGTCATGTGCTTCCCCACAAAGACCTAAGCCCGTTGCAGCATTTGGTCCCAAATGCGGAATTGCTCTTTCCCATGTTCCTAATGACTGCTCTGTTTGTTTGTAGCTGTGTACTGTCAGCTATGGGAAGGTGAAGCTGGTTCTGAAACATAACAGGTAAGTCTCTTCTTCCTTAACTAGTATGGCAGGGGGAGCCCTCCAGCTGCACATGTGTGCCCAAGGGAGTGCTCTCGGTAGCTGCTGAGCCTCACAGCTCCCAGCTGCGTGTCACAGCTCTCAGTACAGGAGCACTCTTACAGCAGTTGAAAGTATTTAATACATTAGGCAATGAATTCAGTTTGGATGTCCTGAGCCAGTGCTGATTATTGTTGCATATTTTAAACAAGGTTGCAAATTTGATATTCCAGCTTGTTTCTTTATTGCTTAGGCTTGCAATGTATTGGTGAGGTGTTTAGATCATTGTTTCATTCCTTCCTTCCAAATCTACATGAGTCTGGTTATACAAGTTTTTCCACAGCTGTCCTGCAGTCTTATGTATTCTGACTTGTAATCAAAATTCAGGAAGGATAAGTAAATCCATTGGCAAGAGTTGGGTGCTGGGTTGAATCTGATGTGTTTGAAACCTAGAGGATAATGCTGGAAGGGACCTTAAGAGCTCAGCTTGTTTTAAAGCTGGCCAGTTTTGTCTAAACCTGCTATTCTACAGGAGGGAGAGGGAAAGGAAGGAGACAGCAGGAACCTAAAGCTTATGCCTGTGCCTTGCTTGCATTTTCTCTTTCTCCTTTTACTTCTTTTCTGAAGTTCTCTGTTGTCCAACAGCCATAGACAAGCCCTGGAACTGTAATCTAGTGCTCTGCTTGTGCTGCTGCTTATTTCAACCTGCTGCTTTGGTTAGGACTAACACTGGTAGTACTGGCAGGCTAGTTTGTTTCTGTGAAAAAGATTTCTCTCATGCCACTTAATTCTCCTGGCTCATATTTTAACTGTGATCTTCAGCCAGTGTCATCATTGATGAAGCTTCAGGTTGCATTAGTTTTACATTTTTAGGTGGTTTGCATTTTGTAAGTTTTGGATTTTTGCTTTTTGGACTTTTTTGGTACTGTGGACAGGACTTTAAAACATCACATTCAGTGTTTTCAAACTCACCTCAGTTCAGTCTCAAAAATGTTGACTTCCATCGCATGTCACAAATAAGATGTGTATGTGAGAGCTCTGGGCAGTTCTGCTGGAGTTTTCTCACTTGTGTTATGTTAGAGAACGTCTGAGCAAGATGGATAACTGCAGAGTACATGATGCTTTTGGTATGAGGCTTAAAATTTTTCATTGCCATAATGTCTTCATTTTTTAGATTAGCTCCCCAGGTCGGATGCTTGAGAGTGCATCTGGGACAGCTGTGTACTTAAGCATCTCTGCCACTTTTCTGTGAGTTACTCAGTTGACCAGTTTGTAAAAATGTTTTTCTTGGTTCTTTAATTTTAGGTATTTTGTGGAAAGTACCCACCCTGATGTCATTCAGCAGCTTCTGCAAGACCATGTAATCAAAGACTGTCGCCTGAGAAATGCTGAGGGTGAAGAAACAGAGCTGATTACAGAGACATTCACAAGTAAATCAGCGGTATGTTGGGGGGTGTTCTAAAATTACCGCAGTAACAGATAAACTCTAGAGTAGTTTGGAGTGGTTGTTGTTTGTTTGTCGTATCAGATTGGTTCTACCAGTAATGCTTTGTGATTGCTGAGCCCAAATTTGGGGAGGGAGGAGGACAGGCCAGAGTGTGTCTCTAATGAAACCCATGGTGAAATTTCCCATCTCTCTATTCCAGATTTCCAAATCCAGTGAAGGTAGCACTGGTCCATCAACATCACAGGGAACAGATGTTCAGAATAAGCCAGATGTCCCAGCTGACTTATTTGAGTTTTATGAACAGATGGACAAAGATGAGGAGGAGGAGGAGGAAACACAGACAGTATCTTTTGAAGTCAAGCAGGTATGAGTATTTTAGTCTCTGCATTTGTAGCCTTGGGGAACGTGCCCAGAACTGGCACATAAGCACGAGAACTTAATGGGAAGCAGCATGGCACTTTGTTTGCTAGGGAGATCACTGGAAGTCATTAACATTTCTTTCCTTTTACCTTCCAAAATCTCAGAGCCTTCGTACGGATTGCAGTAGCCTGGGGCTTGTTCCTTCTCTGCCCACAGAGTGTAGAGCTCACAGGCCAGAGGGGCTCCAGGGGCTGAGGGAGGTTCCTGTCACACGTGTCTGAATGTTGCTTTGTGCAAGACAAGTGAGAATTAAGTGGAAGGCTGCTTTTAGAGAGCTTTTCTTTTAATTCCCCGGTTTTGTTTTGTGATTCATGTTTGCAGAAGGAACTCTAGGTGGTTCCATTTCATTGCTTGAGAAGGGTAGCTGGAGGTTGGAGTGCAGTCCATTGCTTTGACCTTCAGAGAGGTTTTGTAGAGTTTCCCAAGTTGTTTTTGGACTTGGTGATTCTAATGATGCCTTACTGGAGGAAAAAAAAATTTAAAGAGATAACTTGAGAGCTGTTCTGTTTATTTTGAAAAACTCAACTCAAACGAACAACCTCTTGATGATTGACTCAGCCTGTCATTGTGGTGGAATTACTGCCTTACCATGATATGGAGCTTTTCAGGATAACAGATGTGCAGCTTTGGTAGGTCCTTCTATGTAACACACAGAACCCTTTGTGTCTGTTACTGAGCTCTTTGTTGCAGGACTTCAGGGTGTGGTTTAGTCATTGCCGGATAAGCAGCACATCTGAGATTAGTGTGTCACGATGTTCCATCTGCCTAAATAGCCCTCCCTGATACCCACTGTTATTTAAGATGTCTGAGGGGGTGGGGGTGATCACAAAGTTTCTGACTCTTGCAGATTTCATAAGCATAAAAAATACTGTGACTTCACATGTAATATATAATCTAGTTGTTTGTAGGGGGGAAAAAAAGACAAGAATTAATTCTGATGTGTAGAATTTACCATCTGAGGCTTTGTTTTCCCTTCAGGAGATGATTGAAGAACTTCAGAAGCGTTGTATCCATTTGGAGTACCCCTTGCTGGCAGAATATGATTTCAGAAATGATTCTGTGAATCCTGATATTAATATAGATCTGAAACCTACTGCTGTCCTCAGGCCCTATCAAGAGAAAAGCCTAAGGAAGATGTTTGGAAATGGACGAGCCAGGTCTGGTGTTATTGTCTTGCCATGTGGTAAGTTTCTGGGTTGGTATTTAGGGGTTTTGTTCTTTATTCACCTTTAGCAAAGTAAATTCCAAATGTGACAGTTGCTTGGATTTCACACAGCAGTAGTGAAATCTGTGGTCCCACTGTGCAGATTCCTGTTGGGTTTTAGGGAGCAGGTGGAGAGGCTGTGCTGAGGAAGAGCTGGTTAATAGCACTGTCAGTGTCCCTGCAGGGATGGTGGAGCTAGTGAACAGCTGTGGTACCTTCAGATTGCCATTCACACTTCCACTGTGCCCTCTGACAGCTCTGCTCATCTTCCAAGGAAATGTAAAACTATTGGGATTGGAATCATTTGTTCCTTGGTTGGGAGTAGGGGAGCTGAGAATATAGAGGTGGCATAAGGGAGTGGGGCCAGTTTCGAAGGAAGGAAAGAGCTTGTGTGCAGAAGTTCTGGGAAGGGGAGATTAAGGAGGAAGTGAGGAATGTGCAGACTGGAACAGCCCACAGGAAGCAATGAAAAAGGAGAGAACAGGAGACTGTGCCAGTTCCCTTGGTATTGAGGATGAAGGAGGCACATGGGAGATACAGTGAGGGCCTGGGAGTGTGTAAGGGATGCTGGAAGAAGTGTGAAGGAGGAATGGGAAGAGTTAAGGACTCGGTTTGTCGGAGGAATGCACATAACTGGCAGAGGTAGAGGAATAGATCAGCCCTAGGGAAGTTCTGTAGCCACCTGGAATTCAACATGTTTTTTAAATTAAAGCATTAAAATGATTGCTTCTAATTGTCAAAGCCATTGTTTGCAATTATTTTCTTGAGAAAATACTGTTTTGTGTCCACTAGACAATCCAGTTGTTTTTTTAGAAGCAAATACTCCATTTCTTTAAGACTGTTGTAGCAAAGAAACCACAAAGAATTTGTCTTTGCATGATTTCATATCCTCTCACAGTTTTTCCCTTTGCTCTTTTGTTTTGTTTTCCTCCTACTCCAGTGGTATCTGAGAGATGGCTAACAGATGTCACTCCTCTTGCCCTGCAGGTGCTGGCAAGTCCCTGGTTGGAGTGACAGCTGCGTGCACTGTCCGCAAGCGATGCCTTGTCCTCGGTAACTCTGCAGTGTCTGTAGAGCAGTGGAAGGCCCAGTTCAAGATGTGGTCCACCATCGATGACAGTCAGATATGTCGCTTCACTTCTGATGCCAAAGACAAGCCCATTGGCTGCTCTATTGCTATCAGCACATACTCCATGTTGGGGCACACGACAAAAAGATCCTGGGAAGCTGAAAGAGTAATGGAGTGGCTTAAAAGTCAAGAGTGGGGCCTTATGATACTTGATGAAGTACATACTATCCCTGGTAAGGAAAGGGCATACAAACCTTTCATAGTGCATGCAGTGTTGATGTCACTCTGCTCTTCTAGAGGTGTTTTTTTGCTGTTTTTCTCATGACTGATGTAGATCCATGGTTTAGGGTTTTGAGACAAGTAAACTGCATTGTTTTACCTTCTTTTTTTTTTTTTTTTCTCCTGATACTATGCAGTTTAGCTGACTATTAGTTTTCTGATATCCTTCAAATCGGACGCTGTTTTTATACTGACAGTGTAGAGTACAAGTGTAGGCTGATAAAGTGGTCTTAAAATACATGAATTACATTTGTATAATTTTGCTAAAGGCACATTTGAGCAGGAGAGGAATTAACCTGCCTTTTTTTCTTCTGAGATGCAGTAGCACTGCAGGCTAGTTTTTAATACCTATTTCTGCTCAATAAAATATGAGTAACTATAGTGATTATCGTCCTGAAATAGCTGTTGTCTTTGAAATTACCATGTAATTGAGATCTATACTACTGGAAAGCAATAATGTAGTATTAAAGTGTCTGTGGAATAATCCCAGTTAAAAATGCCACCCAGGATTCTGTTAGCTGCTCTACCTTGTTCTCATTTGAATATAATTTAGTGTCTGCAGAAATGATGGGTTGCAGAAGTAGACCTTGATGATTAATTGCCAGTTTATCAAAGTACCACAGTACTGGCTGTTCTGCCACTTGTGTTCTTTCTTGATTTCATAAAAATAGTATAGCATCTCCTATGTGATCTCTAGCACATCTAGTTACTCTAGATGAGTAACTCTGCCATACCCTACCAGTCCTGAATGTGGCAGTCAGCCAAGAGTCCTTGTGTCGTAGTTCTTGCCAGGAAATAGTGTAGACCTAAACCAAGTCAGGTAACCTCTGAATGTAATAATTCTCTCTTGGGGAATGGGAAATAATAAAGGTGCCAGAAGGTTTACTGGTTTCTCAGAGTACACTGACAACGCAAACTAAAGCTGCAGTCAGTGAGAAGTTTTGCTGTAACGCAGATTTGTTAGGACTGTGTGTGTGACATGTCCAATTTTCCAACACTGTGCTTGCTGTGTGTTCAGGAGTTGATCAAAGTGTTATTCTTAAGTTGCAGTATTTGTCTTCTAAAACCATTCAGGAAAGTAAACAAAAAATTTGTCTTGCATTTCTTAGCAAAAATGTTCAGACGTGTGCTCACTATTGTACAAGCTCACTGTAAACTGGGGCTGACTGCTACCCTGGTCAGAGAAGATGATAAAATTGTTGACCTGAACTTCCTGATTGGACCAAAGCTCTATGAAGCCAACTGGATGGAGCTGCAGAACAGTGGCTACATTGCTAAAGTCCAGTGTGCTGAGGTGATGCTCTGCTTTTTGGTACTACTAGTGTTTATTTAGTATGCTTGTAACTTTTTGTTTTTTTTTTTTTTTTAAGGAAAGATGTATAAAATTATAAATATTTAACTGGGAAAAACAGCTCCCTTATGACTTTTCATTTACTCTGTAGCTTAGGCAAGGCTGTTGCTGGTCAGCGTGAACATGTGACAAATCCAGTAGCCACATGGTCTTCAGAGTGACTTCAGCACTTTTTCTGTTTGCTTGCTCAGCTGTCTGCCAGTCAGCATTTGAAATGGGAACAGAGGTTGCACTAGTGCAAACCTGGTTCAGTGCAGTTGCCATTTGTGTTCTCTGACTTGACTTTGTATCTTAAACTCAGTTCTCTGCATAATGTCCTGTTATGATGAACATAACGTAAGGTGGTTTAGCTGGAAGCTGCTTTCTCGAGACATCACAGGGTAGACAGTCTGTAATTGTTAGAGAAAGATTCTTATAACTCTTACAGAAGGATGGTAGAAATTTTAAAAAACGTAAGAATGCTTATTTGAAGCCTGAGCGTATGAGGGTGAAACTCAAAACCAGGACTGGATCTTACCATTTCTTTCTGACATAATGGTGTGATCTCTGTTCTTACCAGCATATGGATGCGAGGAAAATCTGGTATCAGAGAAGTGGAAGTCTTTCACATAGGCACTTTGGAATGTTGAAGTAATCCTTCTGGGTCAGACTCAAGGTCTAACTTAATGTGTTGTCTCTGATAATTGACAAGGAAGATACCTAGGAAGAGTATAAAAACAGGGTGAACACATCTGTTACTTTTCCTGATATTTCTCCAAGCTCTCAGTTATTTACAAGCTATGTGTGGTTTCTGTGTAAGCATCAGTGCATTGCTTTTTCATTAACTTATCTGAACTCCCACAGAATGGAAGTAAAGTTTTAGCAGCTACAATGCATTATGGTAGAGATCCATAACTGTTTCCCATCTGTTTGGGGTTTTGAGTTTTTTCCCTGTTGTTTCTGGGGATTTTCTGTGTTGGGTGTTTTTGGTTTGTTGCTTTGTTTTGGTTTTTTTGGTTTTGTTGTTGTGGTTGTTATTGTTGTGGTTTATTTTAAGCCTGTCTTGCTAATTTCATGCAATTCTTCCTAGCTCTGGTCTTGGAATAAAAGATTTTTTTTCTAGATGCAGGTCAGCTGTTTCCCTTTTGAACACTATGCAGACTGGAGGTTGTAGGAGGAAAACCCTCCACTATTTGCAAGTGAAAGGCATCTAGAAAATAACTAGGTTGAAGGGAGGGTAACCAGCCTGCAAATTCAAGTTTGACTGGGGTTAATTCTGCCTTGCAAGCATAATTCTTCTCAGTCCCTGAACTGCCCTTTAGTCATTGAAAGTGAAGCATGGGCTTCCCTTTGGTTCTGAGTGAAGGGAAAGTTCTGCAGGTTTATATTCTTTTAGGCCTATGTTTTGAAATAACATTTGATGGCAGTACCAAAAGCAAAGAATAAAAAACCCCAGTATTGGTGGCTGAGAAATAACAAGTCCAATACCTGCACAGCTGCATTGCATATTTGTTTGGATTTTCTTGGCATGTTGTTGAGAAGTAGCATCTTTAATCGGCTTAGCTCATTCTCCACAGCCAGGAAGTGTGGCTGGTTTGCTCTTTAAGCTCTGTTCTTTCCAGGTGGCTGCAGAGGGCTGTGCTGCTGTCAGGTAGAGCAGCTCACGGTCACTGCAGGCACTGCTCTCTCACTGCTCTGAAAGGGTACAAGCAGCACAGTTGAAAAAGTTAAACAAAGGTTTAACAAGCCTGTTCTTTACATTTATTTTCAGAACGTGTAACTTACAAATAATCCCTTTCTGAGCAGCAATACTAAGTTTTTAGCTTGGAGTGTGTGTGTCTTGCAAAATGTAGAAATGAAAGCGTCATTGGGGTGAGAAGTAGATTTTACCCATTCCCAAATCCAGAAGAGAGTGCGAGTACAAAATATACTGAGTTTGCCACGTAGTTGGAGGCATTGAGCAATTCATGTCATTTTTTGCTGCAGTCAAATATCCAGTATTATTATCTCATTGTCCCTTTGATATAATTTTCTCCTGATTCAAGAACTTCAAGGCTTTCATATAGACAGCACACAGTAACAACAGAGCCTGTTCAGTGCATGCATTTATTTTTAATGTAGTCAAGGGATGAAAAAAACCTTATCTAGCATTTGACTCACTAAAAAAATGTTTTGGAATTACAGAAGTAGTTCTTAACACTACAGAATAATTGAGGTTGCTGAAATTAATTCCTGTAAATTGTCACTTAACTTTCTTAGCTGAGCAGTGGTTATGAAAGCAGCTTTTCTTTGCAGTGTTTTGTTAACTTTTACTGTGCAGTGGATATGGGGGAATAACCCATGTCCAGCAGAGTGAATGTTTCCTAAATTATATGCCCTATGGATAGTGTCATATGCAGTCGGTAGTGTCATTGCATTGGCATCAACTTTTAAACTTCTTAAGTTCTTCTATTTTCATGCTACAGTAGGAAAAATAAGCCTTGACTTGGGCCATGATAGTTATTTACGTAATAGAGTAATTGCTTAGGGAAGCCTGTTGAAAACTTCTAATCAATCCTAGTGTTTTGGAAGTTCTAGACTCAGTAGGTGTTAAAATAAAGGTCACTCCTTTGTGGGTATATGAAAACAGATTGGTAAATTTGTTCTGTAGTGAAGACTAAATGTGTCTCAGCTTTCAGAATATGGATGAAAGTCTTTGTGGAAAAAGGTTTGAGTGCTATGATGGGGTTATCACACACACAGTTAATTCCCTTAATTATTGCTCTATAAAAAGTAGTGGCATTTAGTAAATTATTTAAGTATGAAACATAAAGGAACTATCTTACAGTCTTGTTCCAGTCCCACTGCCTATTTCTGTCATGGATCTCACTGCCAAAGCACTTGGGAAGGCCAAAATATTACTGTGGTTAAACAGTTTGGCAGTGCTGGAGACTACAGCAGCTGGTAGCTTTCATTTTGGTACAGAAATTACTGTGTTAGTATCTGTGGCCTCTGCTATACACAAAGTCCTAATGCATTATCATTCCCCCAATATCTTTTCAATTCTGCCTGGAATAAAATAAATAACAGAGGGTTACTGTGTGTGTTTTCTGATTCTAGGTTTGGTGCCCAATGTCACCTGAATTTTACAGAGAATATGTAGCTATCAAAACAAAGAAAAGGATATTGCTGTACACCATGAACCCAAACAAATTCCGGGCCTGCCAGTTCCTGATTAAGTTTCACGAGCGACGGAATGATAAAATCATCGTATTTGCTGACAATGTGTTTGCTCTGAAGGAATATGCAGTCAGACTTGGGAAGTAAGTGTTGACAAACAGCAGTGGCACTATTGCTTTCCTCCTTCCATGACAATTTCCTTGCAATCTTCCAGCTTTCAGTAGTCCTTGTTATTTCATGTAATGCTTTGATTTAACTCCAATCCTCCTGTATAAAAAGGAGCTCAGGGGAGTATTTTTGGCTGGATTTTATTGGCAATGCAACATTTTTTCAGTGTAGAAGTGTTTGAAAAGAATCTCCTTTTAGCAGTTGTTTCAGAGGAGTTTACATCCAGGATTTCTGTGAAAGACTTAGTATTTCTCCATCCATTTTATTCCTATTATTAAAAGCCAGAGGAAAAATGAGGGGCTTTTAAAAATATGGTAGCTTCCCCCTTCTCTCTGAGACAAAGGTTTTCAAATATACAGACTGGATCTTTCAAGATCTTTTGGGACCCAAGGCCTTCCTCTTCAAAAAGGTCTAAAAACCAATAAGACAACATTTTTGGGGATCTGTGCTGTACCAATACACTACCTACAACTGCTGTAATTGTTCAATAAATAAAAGGATATTGCTCCTGAGAGCAGTGACTGTAACGTGAGTGCAGTTATGGAAGGTTGTACAGATAGAGTTTAATTAGGGGTTAGCATCAGCATATTTGTAGGGTCTGGGGAGGGATGATCAGGGAGAGTTTGCCAGGATCAGGCATAGAGTGACTCCTGGGGGACATAAGCCTAGCAGCTGGCCTCATCCTTCCTGTGACAAGCCTAAATAATGCCTTATTTGCTAGAACCTGTGGGGCATTTTGATAGTATACGATTTCATGTCTAGGAATTTCAGCAGTACTCCTCAGCAAAACCACAAACAAGCCTTACACTTCCCAGAATTCATGATCAGTTCTGAGTGTAGTTTAGGAGCTGTGTTCTCCTGGCATGCTGTGCCATCAAATAGTCAGCAGAGCTAATGGTGCTGGATGAATTCCAACACCCGTGGCCTCTTTCATCATTTTTTTTAATCTGTCTGGACAGAGATTAGCTGTAATGATGCCTCTGGAATGTCTTTAGCAGTGTTCAGTGTGCCACAGACAAAGCCTTTGGCAGAGGCAGTGCAGGGAGGGCAAGAAAACCAGAGGAAGGAATAGTAGGTGCTCACCGTCCGTGTTCATAAGTGAATTCTGTTTCTCACATCATTTATGGAGCTCCAGGTTATCCGTCTGTCAGTGTTAGAAAGAAAGGAGGTTTGCAGTGCTGGACAGAGATGAGGGAGTCTTTGTTTCAAGCAGACACTTGTATATCCTAGTTTGCTGTGATTAGGCTAAAACAAAGGGAACTGTTAGTTTGGGCAGTGCAGGAATTAATGTGTGTGGAGGAGAGCAGCCCAGCAGTATGGCAGGAGTGCTGAGGCTCTGCCCAGCAGGAGCACAGTTCCCACTGCACTTTGGCCTGAGGGATGCATGCAGGGTGGGTGGGCTCCCAGATGGAGGGAGAGGTGGCCGTGGTCTGGCTATCTCTGCCACCTCCTCCCCTAACCCCCTTTCCCTTGGCACTCGGGAACCATCAGGGAAAGACCATGCACATAACAGTAGTTATTTTAACTGTAATTTTTTTGGTCACAGAATTCAAATTTCCTTGGCCAGCAAATGCTCTGTCATGAGTGTGTCATCCCATATAGTACAGCTCATGTGCTGACTGCTTTTTACTGGTGTTAGTAACGTGTTTACATCACTGTTCCTGAAGGACTGTGCCTGTAGGGTTATGTCAGTAACATAAGAGAGATCTATCTTTGCAAATTCCTCAAATGTCTTTTTGCAGTGAGGAAAAGGAGTCATTTAAAAAAATTACATCTAATATTGACTGTTCAGAAAAATACTCAGATATGTGTCAATGAATCCCTGTCAAGTAGGATCTGGATGGGTTAAAATGGAGGATTGATAGCCAGGAGATTTGGGTTATTCTGTCCTTAATATAAAATGTGTTTGAACACCTTCTTGCTGGCCTTAAGAAAGGGAAGGCTCAGATGCTTTAGTTTCAGTTTAAAAGCATCACAATTTAAATACTAAATGAAATTTAAAATCAGACTTAAAATATTACTGAATGCTACGAATTGAATAATAGTGTATTTTTTCAGACTTGACTCATTTGCCACTTTGATTTTTTAATGGCGTTTTTCTAAAAATCTGACTAAATACACTAAGTAGAAGAATTAGATTAGAGGTGACTAGGGTTGTTCTGGTAAAAAAAGCAAACCTAGTATAAAGTTCGTAGTCAAGAAAGCAAGAGGAGGCAGCACACAGGAATTAAGTGATAAGAGTAGAGCACCTCAGTACTGTGCACAGTACACTTACGTTCAGCTACCATTCATGTATATGCAAATTAAATGTTAAATGAAAAATTTGAGCTTGGTTCCTTGTGTTAGAAGTAGTGAATGGAAATGTGAATGAAACAGAAATTGTAGAACTTGATTCCTGTGGGTGGGAGATGCTTGTTAACCAGCCTTTGGAAAAGTAGTGCAACAGATGACAAAGCAGTGGCTGTGCTCTCCTGCATGCCTCTTGTTTCTTTGTGTGGCCTTTGCTGTTTCTAACTTTTTGGTTTTTTAATTCTGCTTGGGCAGGAAGAAAACAGCCAGACCTTGGAAAATTCATAGGAGCCCATGAAGTTTGTGGGTGACAGAGTTTATGTGAGCCTTTGGGATTGAGATACTCAGTGTTCCATGTGATTCACTGTCAGACATTAGAAACCTTAGGTGAAATGCCACTGTGAGCTATCATGGGATGTTTGGGACCTTGTTCTCATTTCAGTAGGCCCAGAAGGTATTAGAAGGGGCAAGAGGTTAGCTTTAAAAGAAAAAAATAATTTTCCTAGAACAACATCTAGCAGCCACTTTGTGACACACAGCATATCCTGGAATCCAGAAGCCTGGATTTTCAAGTTTTTAAATAGGAAGCAAAGGTTGCAGCTGTCAATGTGCTAACTCAGTACATTTAGGAAAAAAAATGCTCTCTTTATTTTAACAGCTGCCTTCAGTCTTTCATGTCAGCTTAGCAAATGTATTCAGTCTGTTGATGTACAGCTTCATTGGTGCATGTAATTGCAAAACATTTGTGACTGTCAGAATTTCTTTCTGGCAGACTGGGTTGCTGCAAAGGGTTCCACAAACCCCTGGGTAGCTTCCATGAAGAGCCAAACAAGCTAAAAGTAAATTGAAAGCTGTATGAGAATCTGGTTTGGTTTTATATCCACTCAAATGTGTACTGTGCTCCCTCTCAGTCCTTCAGGAATGAGTGAGAAATCTTGACTGGATTTAATTTGTGTATGTTTTGTTATTTTCAGACCCTATATTTATGGTCCTACTGCACAAGGTGAAAGAATGCAAATTTTACAAAACTTCAAGCACAATCCAAAAATCAACACTATTTTCATCTCCAAGGTAAGTGAAGATATTTACTATTTAGTGTTTGTTGGTGATACATGGAAATAAGATACTACTCAGAGGCTGCTCCTCTGTTACAGGTGGGTGATACATCCTTCGATCTGCCGGAAGCCAACGTTCTCATCCAGATTTCATCCCACGGTGGGTCTCGAAGGCAAGAGGCTCAAAGACTGGGACGAGTGCTCAGAGCCAAAAAAGGTAAGGAAGGTGATGGTTGGGCTCTGGGCCTTGGATCATAGTATCCTAGAGCAGCAGAAAAATTGGATGTTCAGGATGTTTCTTTATATCGTCCTTGGGTTATGTTTTGGTCAAGAGACTGTGCCTGTGCACCAGTGAATGAAAAAGAAGCATCTTCTGGGTCAGTAAAGCTTTGTGTTGGGAAAACTTCCAAAGGACAAAAAAAAAGATGAAAGAAGATTAACTTTTTGTTCTTTGGCAGTTCTTTCACTGTTTTGTTCCTTGATAATTTCCTCAACATGAAATAATTTTTTCCAAACCATAGTATTACTCTAAAAATGAAGCCTCTAGTAAGCACATTGTTGATACTGCAGATTACTTTCTTTTAAAAACCAGATTTGGCTCTCAAACAATGTGGTTTTGCAAAACATGGCCAAGGAGGTTTTGTTTAGAAAAATGGTCCTTGGAACACTTCCTACTCCACTTATTTTATGTGCAGTTTGTGCTTGTTACAGGTGAGGCTGTTTGCAAGTGCATAGAAACCCCCTGTTAGTGAGTTAACAAAGCCTTAGTGAAACCCTGGGTTTTAAAAGAGAACCCAGTGCTGTCTGGGTAATAGAACGTAGGGACTGTAAGATTTTAAAAAAACCAAACTGTAAAGCAGTGTGGTATATCCTGGACTTGAGATAGCCCTGTGAATTCTCAGCTTAGTATCTTTGTCCTGCTTTATTTTAATTCAAAACCATTGCAGCTCTGGTTTGCATGGATGAAACTTTCCCTTTGTCTGTTTCCATTGAACTGTTTTGACATGTGTTGCAATCCTTGCTCTTGACTTTTTACTTCTTTACATAACAGACTTTAAAATAATTTTCTTTCACCTTGCCTAGCACAATAAAGAAGCAGGTTCTTCTCAGAGCACCTGTGTGATCGTGTTAGTCTACATCTCCTTTTTCGTTTCTTCCTTTTCACCCACTCTCAAGTTACTAAGAACAAGAGTAAGAGTGTGCTGTGTCAGTTTATGTAAGGTCTGGGTGCAGACAAACTTTGCAAATTGTTTTTGTGGAGACAACTTATTTCAACACCTGTTTTCAGTATTTATTCTTTATTTGTTCTTTATTGCAGTGTTCCAAATGGAACTAATCACTGATTATTTTGTATCCTAGGCATGGTTGCAGAGGAATACAATGCCTTTTTTTATTCTCTTGTATCCCAAGACACTCAGGAAATGGCATATTCAACGAAACGGCAACGGTTTCTTGTAGATCAAGGTTATAGCTTCAAGGTAACTTGTCCCTTCTATTTATTATGCCTGGGGCCTAGGAATATTACTTTCATATTCTTTCATGTTAGTATTCAGTCAAATACTTGAAAATTCCTGTTGTGGAATGCATTAATGGAGATTTTTCTTGCGAGAACTGTTCCAATATTGTTTGATCATCTCTATTCCTGGAAGGGCAGATCCAAGTAGCTTAGTACATCTTCTGGAAAGGTTAGCATTGGAGCTTCAAATCAGGCATATGCTGGCGAGGAAAGCACATGTTCCTTGCATGGTTGGGTTATGTTTCTGCTGTTCAGCTGCCCATCCCTGCAGGCCTCCCATTTTACATTGTCATACTGCCTGTGTACAAGGCATTGTTAGCTGTTCTCGTCATAGTGGCCAGCAGCAATTCAGACAACTTCCAAAACTTCAGAAGTCACAAATAATTTCCAAAGAACTCTACTCTCAGATCAGTATTTCAGTATTGGGAGAAAATCTTTTTCTTTGTGACTGAAAGAGAACATACAACAGGCAGAATTCATCCATCCTGCATTCACACTGGGAGTCCTGAGTTAGGTGTCTGAAGTGTCTAGCAACCCATTCCTGAAGAAATACCTTCCAGGGATTGTCCTCACACTCATGTTGTGCACAGTGCTCTCCAGTAGTACAGCAGAGCACCCAGGACACAGACCAGGCGTGTTGATACGGTGGCTCTGTACTCACACAGACTGTTCCACCTAATGGAGGTCTTTGGACTGTGCTTATATTAGATCTTCTTAATTTTCTCTGTTTCACTGGGTTGAATGTTAATTGATTAAAAAATGCCAGGATTTTACTGCAGGGGTTGAATATTCATTGATTTAAAAATGCCAGGATTTACTCCAGGCAAAGACTATCACTTCAGAGTAGAAATCTTCCTATCTGCAACTCAAACATACTGCTCCAAACAGAGATTTTCAGTGTTGACAGTGTAACACAGACATGACTTCAAAGTCAGAAGTTTCCCTTAAAGTCCCTGTTGCAAAGGACTGAATGCTGTCTCATTTCTGTAGGCAAACTTGAAAATTGATCACCCTCTCTATTTCAGTTTATTATGTATCTATGTTGTCTTCTTCCAAACATAAAATCTCATTTCACACAGGCTCCTCTAATTTGTAAATTTCATGGTGTATCTCATTTACTTTTGTTTTGGTGCATGGGCTGTCCCATATGCTCTCCTGCAGGGCTGTTAAAGGCAACAGAGTATCATGACAGCTCTTGGGTTTAGGTAAATTATACCTTTACAAAATTGGAGCTTACTGCTCTTATTAGAAGCTTTCCCAATGAGAAACATTGCTGAGAAAAGAAAAGTTAAGGCTCCCATGTATGTCTTTAGGGAGTGAGCTCAGGATTACAGCACTGTCAGTCCTGAAAGTATTGCAGGAGGGGCAGGGGCAAGGCAACCTCTGCTGGGTTGCACTTGAGCTTGGTTGTTAAGAGCTCATCAGTGTGAGGCACCTCCATGCACCAGTACAGGACATCCCCCTGAACTGCAGCTGTGCTGAAGGAAATCACTGCTCTGTAATGAGCAGCTCATTAGAGAGAGCTTTAAGGGGCCCTTACACCCAAAGAGACATGTCACAGTCTTTATAGGTGAAAACTTTGTTTTGCTTTGTAGTGAATGTGTTTTGACAAAGCTGTAGATCAGTACTAAGCTCCAGCTAATTACAGAAAATGCATCTGTGTAGCTATAGCCAAGGAGATTAGGGAAATCCCTTTACTTATATTTGAATGCCTTGGATTCTAGAGCTAAAATAGAGGTTAAAATGGAGGGATTCCATTTTGCAAGGAAAAGCAAGTCCTAGAAGTTTTGGTGTAATGTGGGAAAAAAAGCAGTGCTAGTACCAGCTAGCAGCTGAGTATCTGGAGCAACATTTTAGCTGAGCAGTACTGGAATGTTCTTTACTTGCAATTTAGGAAAAAAAACCTTAGAATATCTATTTTCCCCTGTTTGCCAAACTTTAAGCCTTAGTCATAGCTGGCATCAAGGAGTAATAGGGCTGGAAGAAACTTCTAAGAAACCAGCTATTGTGTTTCTTCATTCCAAGCAAGGATGAACTATGTGTGTGTCATTCTGTCACCTTAGTCTTCCAAATACGGAGACTGTACCTCTATAGGTAATTATTTCAACGCTGATGTCCTCTCCTTCAGAATTTTCTTCCTAAAGTACTAAAAATTCATTACTCGTTTAAAAAGGTGATAGTTTTCACTTTGTATATAGGGCTTTCTTCTCACCATCTCTCAATAGCTCCATCCTCTGCCTTTCATCAAAAAGAAGACTGGGAGTAATATATATTTTGCTAAATCACATATTTTGTCTTTGGTTCTGAAATATCAGCCTTATCATCACAATTTACTGCTTGGAGTTTATTACTTGCAGGTTTGGGGTTTTTTTGTTAGCTACCCAGTTTCATTGGTCACTGCATTGTTTTTTTATTTAGAGGTTGAATGTAGGATATACTAAAATTTAAGTCAATAGCAGAAGAACTCTGTATATCAAAGGTCTTTAAACGTGGCATCTGTTGGACAGCTTAAAAAATGATGCAGTGGGAATTCTTTCCATTCTATGAATCATGTTAGCACTGTTTTGCAACTAGAACTAGAAACAGGCAAATGCAATTTAAAATTGATTTTGTGACTCCTTTTTCTTTATGAGATGATCATAGCACATGTCCTTCTAAATAAATGAGGAGGATCATAGTGTTTCTTTAGCCATGTAGCAGGACAGATTGCTTCCATGAATGGGTTCTCCAAGCTCAGACATTTCTCAAGAAAACATCCATTTTGGAGTTAGAAATTGCCATTGACAACAGCCCATGGCACTGATTATTCCTTTCAGTGTTTCTCTACCCCATTTCTTAAGAACAGGACTTTGCAGCTAGTGTGGATTTGTGTTATCTGAAACTGTATTTCTCTTTTTAAATCAGTCTTTGTGATCAGATCCAGCCCAGACTGTGAGATGTAATTAGGTTCTAATTGTATTGACTCGAGAGGTAAGCAGCAAAGATGAGGAAGGGAAACACTGCCTAAGCAAGGGAAATGGCTGAAATCTTTCCTCAAAATCTAGTCAAGTTGGAAGCATAGCAGGAAAACCGATTGTTATATATAAATATGTTTACAGAATGGATTTACCTACAGGAAAAATTCTCATGAAATTTTAAAAATAGCTCTAGTTAAGAAAGCAAATTGCCTGTTGTAAAGCTTTATAACAGAAGCTTGAGAGCTTTTCAGTTCCCGGGGAGGTTTGTCAGCTCATGGAGTACATGGCGCTGCTTTGCCAGTAGATGGCACATGCCCTGCACCCGCGCTTGTCACATGAGTTAGTAAGAATTCCAACGACCACAAAGTTACCTGGTGTCTTAAGTACACAAAGGCTGCAGGAATCCTGCTCTACTGCTGATGCTCTGTCGCAGGTTGCTGCACGATCTCTCAACAACTGATTGCACAACTCAATTTGTTAAGGTTTTTTTTCCCCCATTTTCTTGAATGTCTGTTGCTAAAATTCTCAGTCTCTGCAAAGCTAATGGATTTTTTTTTTCTTAAATACAAAGTGCTAGTTCTTAAACTAGCCAAACATAGCAGCCACAGCATGACACTAACCTTGCAGTAAGTCATAGAAGCACAGAATTTTAAGGGTTGGAATGGACCTTACAGATCATCTGGTCCCAACCTCCCCTGCCATGGGCGAGTCAAATATGTATCTGAGCTATATGTGCTTTGGTCAGGTCCTTGGTCAGGCTGGTGTGAACAGTGTTTAACTAACATCCTCTGCTCAGAGCTTTTCTTTCTGCTTTTCTTCTTTTTTTTCCCCCCAAGATTTGTATTTTGCATTTTCAGCTAGAATATAACACAGGATGAGTGTGTGTAGGCATATATGTACACCAGTGAACAAGATTTTATATGTATATGTGCTATCTGTAGTGTTAGGCTGTTCAGACCACTAATAAAAGTTGAAGGCTTCCCACAGGATATGGAATCAGAAATCCTTGTCTTGGTTTGGACAGTAAGGAGGAAGAGCCTCTCACCTTGTACTGTGCTCTGTTTCTTAGGTAATAACAAAGCTGGCAGGCATGGAAGAAGAAGAACTTTCATTTTCAACCAAAGAAGAACAGCAGCAGCTTCTTCAGAAAGTCCTGCAAGCATCTGACCTGGATGCTGAGGAGGAAGTAGTTGCTGGAGAATTTGGTTCAAAGTCAGCTCAGGTAATGAAGAATGCGTTGAAAAGAATGAGCACAGATGGGACAGAACTAGACCATTTCAGGTCCATCCAGTTCTTAATGTGATGAGGTCATTGGTACCTGTTATCTTTGTGAAACATTAGAGAACAGATTTGGTTTTTTAAGCTGCATTAGCATTTAGCCATTGGAATAAATCACTTGTTTGGCACGAAGAAGTAGTTAGACATGGAATTCATGTTCTTCTCCATCATATTTCAGGGAGAAGATGACAGATCTGTTGTTACAGATCTTCTAAATCACATGCAATGAAAATATTTTTTACAAATATAAGATACAAATGTGTCACAGCACATACTTTTTTGTGTGGCACTGTGCTCCTTGAATCATTTATCATGCCCAGAGGGCAGAAGCATAAGGATCACTTTTGCTCATGAGAAGTACTTACTATTGTAGATAATAGTTTGACATTTTCAGCAGCAGATATCAGAAAAATAGCCTGAAACATTTAAAATCAGGCTACAGTGTGGTAGTTTAATTTTTAGCTAAATGGAATTACACTGAAATGCATTAGGAATTCCCACTCTAAGGTATCTTTCCTTAGGAAACCTTACGTATGTTTGTATGCTGACAGTGAAGGTCAGGCTGTGACTTGCTGCATAGAAATTCTTCATAAGGAAAAGAACCTGAAGGCTTTTTGCCATGAAGGTCACTAAATGAACTGCTGTGCTGCCCAGTAGCCAGTGGGCATCAGTAGGTTAGAGCTGCTCTGTGGTCTCACCCTAAGCACTTGCCTGTTGTCCTTGTACCTGCAGGTGTCCCGTCGTGCAGGCACCATGAGCTCCATGTCTGGGGCAGATGACACTGTGTACATGGAATACCACTCTGCACGGAGTAAGGCATCTGCCAACAAACACATCCACCCACTCTTCAAGCGCTTCCGCAAGTGATGTCCTCCACGTGTGCACTGTGTTAAAGCTCTGCGTCCATCTACCTGTTCCCATAACTGAACAGGTGGAGTTGAAATTCTTACAGGTCCTCTTAAAGACTTTTTTCATATGCATCTTTATAGCCACGTATTTCCTTAGCAAGGTATGTGCTCTCGTGGGTGAATGTGGAAGGAAGGAAGGAACTAAAGCTTACCACAGGAATGATACTATCCAGTGACTGGATCTGGGTTAGACCTGTCTGGTTTTCAGGGTAATTAATAGATTTTATTTTTATCAGCTGAAGACCCTTTTGCAGAAGAATTCTGGAAAGGTTTTGTAAATTAAGTTTGTACTGATGTTTGAAATACTATTTATCTGATTATTGTGTCTGCTTAACAAAATACTGTGGTTTTTTTAAATACTTCAATAAAAATCATTCATTGAGCTGAACAAATCCTGAGAGGAGCACTTTACATAATATTTTTAAACTGGGAGCTAATTTATACTTATGACTTAAGCTGTCTTAAAATTCTAACAAATTGGTAAGAGATACTTTGAAGTTGAAGACAAGAAGAGTGACTCTGTCTCCAGAGAAAACTCAAGGAAAGCATTGGTAAATAGAAGTAAATTGTGTGCTCTGTTTTCCTCATTTTTCTGGCTACTTCTGAGAAGTTGCTAAAATAAAAGCTGTTTCCCTTGTCCTTTATATTCTATTTATTAGCCATGCAATAAAACCATTGTAACTGCTAAACAGGGCAGTGTCACCACAGCAGTTTTTACTGAATCAAAAAGCAAAAGGTGAGTTGACAGAACATGTGAAGGAAAGATTCCCAAATTCAGTTTGTTTTTTTTTAAATGAAGACTGCAGTGTAATTCTAGAAAATGATAGGAGAAATGGTGTGCTTTGTGGCAGAAAAATGCTTTGTAAATAACATCTTAATACTGTAGCACACTACTCGGTGTTGTATTACAAGGTAAGGTTTTTGCTGATAGTTGTAGAGCTTTAGGAACATTGGTCTTGATCTGCTGTTTCAGAATAGGTTAGTACAGATCTGTACCATACTGGAAGGAGTGCACATGGTGCAGCTATGCTAGTTTTATGGCAAAGGTGCTTCAGAAAAATACTGATTCTGTTTCTTAATAGCATGAATTCACGAATTGAGATCATAGAAATATTGGAAGCATAATTCAGAACAGATTGATGCTTTCTTTCAGTCCCAGAATCAGGTAATTTTGAAGAGGGAACTGATCTGCTTCAGTTTAAACTTTGTTTAGGCTCTAAGCCCTACCCTGTGCTGTGTAACACATGGTTCCTTTCTCTTGTGCTGAATTTTCTGCCCCACAGAGTGAACCAGCCATGACAGTGCTTGAGTGGCTTATATGGAAAAGATGAATGCGTAGTATTCTGGTGTTGATTTCCTCTCCCCAGTTTAAAGCATTAATTACTTCTGAGAGTATTTCAGACCAGCTCTAGTGGCAACAGTTAGCAGCAAAATGACAGTTTAGTATAATAGGAAGGGTTTGTGGCAGTGGAATAGCAGAGAAGTCTGTCAGTGTCTCTTTGCACAATCCTCTTACAATGCTTATGAATTGATTTGGAACTATTCTCCATCCTTCATACACCTGGGGGGAAAAAAAACCCTACTAAATGTAGAAATGGCTTAATATTGATTTCTGTAATTGTGGAACTAATAGTAGCTGGATTTAGGACACTGTTCTAGTTCTTATGTAGTAAATCATGACCATGATTACTAATGGTCTTACTCTTCCAAAGTAGTGGGTGCAATACATTCAGCATCAAGTAGAGCATAATTTACTAGGTATGAATGACTCCATGCATCAGTGATAGCATCTTGGTACTCAAACTTTAAAATTAATTACTTTGATATGATTAACTGCAGTAATTACTGCCTGCTGTTACTCCAGACTGTAGCTGCAAGTGGCAGACTAGCATGCATTTACTCACTACAAATGAGTTGCTGCTGCACATGCTGCTATCACCTGTGCAGGAGTATGGTCAGACCGTTCTGCTTTCCAGGTGGGTCACTGGGAAACACTGCTGGTTCCTGGGGGTTCTGTTGTGGTGTCCCACAGTGCTCCTCACCCAATGGTTGCAGTAGATTGCTCCAGAACTGTAATCCCAGACCTCTAGGAAACTAAACTGCCCACAAAATAACAGATAGTGTGGCAAAACTGTGTTTCAGCCCATGACTGATGCCAGAGGCAGGTGAACTCAGGGGTAAGTAAATTATTTCTTGGAAGTCTGTAGACAGGAGATGTGATTTTCTTGGACACAGTTCAGGTTTTCTTGCTGCAAGAAAAGCTTTTACTCTGGTCCACGGCCACCTCCTTAGGCTGAATTCCATCCTGAGGAGACTTTAATCATCTTCAGGAATTGTCTTTTTTCAATAGTTTGGGTTTTGTGTTTCTGATAGGCTACGATAGCGAAGCTTGTGTTTATGTGCTCTTCATCCCTGTGGCAAACCAGCCAAGTGTCTGTATGAAGACATTAGTGCTTGAAAGATGCTGCTGTTACTCATCAAAATAGCCTTCTGGACTAAAAGGGCACAATGACAATGGAGTGACAATTTCAGTAAGCACTGCAGCTCAGCAAAGCACCCAACTACACCCAGTTTCTGATTCTCTGGCTCGTTGCACCCTCTTGATGGTCGTCATTTTCAGTACTGCCATATATTTTCTAGTGCTTTTAAAAACTTGGGCCTTCAAGCTAAGTGGTTCTCAGTGTGGTACACTGTAAGAAACACAGGACAAGGATGTAAAACCGAGAAGGCTACACGTAGAGCTGAATGCTTTACAGTTGGTTCATGGGGGTTTTATTAAGCTCTGAACAGTAAATAACACACAGTGCTACCAACACCTGGCACTGGGAGCTTGCTCTGATTTAACTATCTTCTTTTTGTACAATATTCAATCAGTATTCAGCCTGTTAAGTTCAAATTTGTCCCCTTTTCAAGAAAAAGCATGGGAATTTAGAAGACATTTAAAATTCCAAAGGAGCAACTTCACAACTTGAAAAGATCTTTCAGAAGATGGGTTTGAGGACAGTCAGCAAAGGCAAAAATTGTGACTAACTGTATGGCTTTTTCAGTGAAGAGATGTTTTAAACTACACTGAAAATCTCTGCTTACATTTCTGACATTTCAGCACTTTTTCAACCTTTCTTCCTTGCAAATGTTCTGAAGAGCCTATTGTATAGTCTTAGCTGAAGGTGTTACTTGGGTAAAATTAAATGCCTCTGATCAAATCTCTTACTTCCATAAATTGTACTTGGAGATGATTTACACTTGTTGCTATTTAAACAGTTAAAAACATACAGTACAACATTTATTACACTGTATAGCATAGAATGATGTTCAAATAATTACAAGCCAGATATAGCTCAGAATGTTAAAAGGTGAGAATAATTCTAAGAAAACAGAATTCCTGGTAAGATGATAATGTAAGCATTGACTCTGAATACCAGTGTTACTGACACAAAGAGATTCGACTGAACTTTGTCAGAGTTCATGCAAAGAGAAGGGCAAGTTTAAATTGGATTTAGCAGTAACTAACTAAGGTAACAAAGTATGATTAATCAGACCATTAGGGGGTCTAGACTGAGAGAACAGCATGTCTGTGGGTTTGAAGACCAATTATCCAAAAATAATACATAATCTAAATTATCAATAGCCAAGTTTAGTTTATACTGTGATCTCGTTACATACCAAAAGCTAACTCAAACTGAAGCATGTCTGCTGTGAAGGGGCATGTGCTCCAACTTGTTTGAAATAACAAAGGTCCCAACTGACTCATTACATAAAACATATTCTCAGACTCCAGGGACCAACAGGCTAGGACAAACGTCATTGTTTAAAGAACTGTGAGTGTGCTTCTGAGTTGGTGTTAAGACATCTGATAAATATATATGCTGGAAGGTTGTAGAAGTAGGAGAAAATATTTATCTTCCTTGTCCCATAAATATGTTTTGGCTGGGTTGTGCTGATAGCGTAACTCCTCCCTTCTTTATGGTTTGGTGGCTTTATGTGGATTGGAAGGAGGTTTTGTGCCATGGCTGCTACACTCACCATTATTTCTGAGAATTTTGCAGCAATACTACTGGAATTCTGTTACCTGAAACAAGTCTGTGTTCATGCTGGGGAGGAAAATGGGATCAGGCAATGCCAACCCCTCCACCAGGTTAGGTTACCCTCTAAACCCTTCTCTATGTAAAATCTGGTGCTGCTTTTTCCAATGTTTGTTAGTTCCCTTCCTTCACTCTTCCCTTCTCTTTTTCAAGTCTGCTCTAGGAAACTTATTTTAGCTTCATCCGTCTCTTGTAGCACAGATTTTGGGGTTTACTCATAACGTTGACCATTGAATGTGCTGCAGTTTGCAAGTTTGACCTCCAACTCAGATTCTGCAGCAGTAAGGATGTGAAGTGTGTCAGTAAAACAGGAGCCTTAGTAGCACATACATACACTAAGAACTCTAATTTGAAAGTCAAACAGAACCACAGAATTATGATCTGGCACAGGAAGGAGGAGCACATAGTCTAATTACACATGCCATATTGTGGTAGCCCACACATATTCATTCGCATTCCTAAATATTCCCATCCTGCATTTGGCTATTTAACCACATTACAGTTCGGCTACTGTTGTCTGGAGTATTCTTTCTGTACAGTTTACCTAGAAGAAGAAACTTGTATCTGCACGGATGGGTTACCATAGTGTTGCTGATAAACATATGGTAGTGGTGTAACAGTGTACCTGAGCCTGCAGCTGTTAGTGGCTCTGAATTTCTACTCCATCTAACAAAACACCTAGGAATATGTATTATTGATAAATATCTTTGAACATTCAAACAGGGTTGTTTGATAACTTGTTTTGTGACCTTTCTTTCATATGCTTAAGACAAACTACAGTATGTTGGCCTTGTAGGCTCACTAGTCCTCAGACCTACCACTGCTCCATCACCTGCACTATGTAAAAATTGTTTCTGTGGGTGTCAGTCCAAACCTCCTTTTGTGCACACAAGGTGCAGAATGGCATCCTTACTTCCCTTTAAATCCTTCTGCTGTATCAAAGAAATTTGGCAATTTTCATCACTAATGCGTTGCTACTTTGTGCTTTCTACATTTATTTCTTTCTGTTACACTCAGCTGTTGCCTCTAACCTACTTTGGAAATTCTTCAGGAGGGGCTGGTTTTGGCTTTGTTTATAAAACACTGCGGAATTTTCTTTTAAAATTACAAGATGGTAAGTAGTAATGGAGGTGTCTCGCAGGTGCTCCTGGGTTACAACTCTAATGGCACACACATTGCACCTTTGTGTTAAAAGCAGACAGACCAAGTATAAAATCCTTTTCAAAGTTCATTAGGTATGTTGAGAGGGTTTTGTTGTTGTTGAGGTTTTTCTCTAATTTTTGTTTTGCTGCTTTTACATTAGTAAACAGACATGTTTACAATACATCAGCTTTTACATTAATATATCATGAAATAAACTGTCTTAGAATTTCCGCTTCTGAGTGTCATATTGAAACCCAACAACACTATCCAGACAGCAGGGAGCACATCACACTGCTCAGGAGCCTTAGCACAATAGATAGCTGGAATCTTTGCCTGCATTTGGTTTTACTATGATTGTATAAGCTACACTTGATAACTGGTAATCACAGAATGTTTGACTAGGAGTAAACATTTGCTGAAGTTTGCCAGTAATGAGATCTGACCATCTGCAGCTGTTTCACATGCTGCACCAGGTGAGCTAGTAGCTAGAGGAGATCTGTATGAACTTAGACAGGGAGCCATTACAGTGGAGGTTTCATTTGTGAGCAGGTAACTCTTTCAGAACAGCTTGGCAAGGTATAAATGATGTAAGGAATAATCCTCCAGAGCCACTAAGGATGTGAAGGAGCATCGCTGCCCTGGCTGCAGTTAAAGATGAGACAGCTCTACTTTAGCATGTTAAAATCATAACACAGCATTCTCTCCTGCATTGCTGCCTTGCACATTTTGCACTAGTTCTGTGGTTTAGTGTCTGCTGCAGTGAATGGCACATACGAGTGCTGCCTTCAGCTCCCTGTTTCACTGAAATTGCATATTCCCTGCGTGTTTACCTGTTGGGTTTTTTAAGTTTAATTGAAAACAAGCAAACATCTAACAATAAGTGACCCCCCTAGAAGACTGAGTGCAAGTGGCGTTATACAACACATTTCCTTTGCTGGGACTACTGCCACCTCCAGAAATTCCTCAGAGGGAAAGCAGGTACTGTTCTGGTGAAGTACTTACAGGACAAAACTTCTCAAGCTCTTTTTCGAGTATCTTGGCTAGAAACACTCTGTCCTACAATGATTTTCATGGAAAAGAGGTAATGGTGGGAAAATAGTGAATAGTGAAGAATTCCAAATGTGACATTAACTGCAAAATTGTACACCCAAGGAAACTACTACCAGTTGCAAAACTGTAGCCTTCACAGCATGATGTATCTAAGTTTATCTCACAAGCATATTAATAGAAGCATTATCTTAATGGTGCATTTTTCCACTTTACACTATCTAATGGTGTATTATTTAAAATAATAATTAAAAAAATCTACCATACTGATAGCTGTGAGCAGGAGTTTTTGGGAAGGATGTGTGTCTATTCCCTCCAGCAATCTAGAAATTACAACAGAGCATAATATCTGTGTCTATGTACAATAGAACATAATAACTGTGTCTCTCAAAGCATCTTTAAATAAATGCTAAAGAAACAATATAGCTACACCATGTAGCAGTGGAGGAAGGGAAACTCCAGAGGTAATTTAGACCGTGACAGATGTTATCAACCTGTTCTTATAGCAATCACATAACATCATGTGATACCTTGGCTATCTGAGATACCCCAAAGTTGTCTGATACCAAGGCTATCTGAAAAAGTAACCGAAAAATCTCTAGCTGCAAAATAAGCCCATTATTTTCTGTCTTATCTCTCCGACATGTTTTTTTTCTTTTTTTTAACAAGAGATGCACACATCTGTAGTCTACTGTCATGGTACTGGTAATCATCTTTCCAAGGTGAAACAAGTCAACCTACTGTGTATATAATTTTTACCAAAATTCTCACTTTTTCTGTTCCTGTTCTCTACATTCCTTTCAGGTATGATGAAGCCCATTTCAAAGACAATATTTTAGCTTAACCCAACATGTACTTTAACAGATTTTTAAGACTGTTTACCATCTGCCTTTTACTCCTGTAATATTTGCTGTATGTATGTACGAAGTCTGATGTGCCTGTCTAACTCCAGAGTTATTTATTTCTGTGGAGTTACCAGTGGCAAAAGTAAGCATGTACACAGATTTTAACTGGGCTGCAGCCCAGTTAAAATATAACGAAGACAAAAGCTAATAACTTTGAAGCTTACTAGACTTACTTTTCCAGTAGTTTATTCATAACTAGATTCTAGAAATGCAGATTTTCCTTGAGACTTTTCTTTGTCTTCAAGTTTTACCTGAGCTGCTGATTCCATGAAAAAACAAGGTGGTCTCTTTCACATAATTTCTGAAACTAATTGATAGTTCACAGATTATCACTTACACCTTCAGAATCGTAGAGAAATACCTATGAAAACAACACAAACACTTTTGAAATTGTGTAGAGTTCTACAAAAGCTGACCCGAGCTGCTTCTGCAGTATATCCTGTCCAAAAAATAAATCATTCTGCCATGTGACATCCCTGGATATTGTAATTTACAGGAATGTTTGTAGGTTACTGTGTACAACCCTTGCTACTTATCCATGGATGCACAAATGTATTTCATGTATGTTCCAGGATCACGAACGGCTCCAAGAGAACTTCTTGAGGAAATTTCCCTATTTTGTAACATACGGGAATGAATTAATGCCACAGAAAAAAATAGTCCTAACCCCACCTTTTTAGTGAAGGAGAACGACGGGATGAGCTTTTTGCCAAACCAGTGGGGGAAAGAGGGAAAAACTGGACTTCTGCTGCATGTGTAATGGGTAAATTTATCTGATTTGAATTATACAAAATAATAGGTTCATTCTATTCAAGTCTCATCCCAGACCCACCCCCCTTTTCCAGCCCTAGGGGAGGGAGCGTTAAATAATGGTCTGTGTAAACTGATGCTCATGCAGTAAGAGTTTGGAGAAGTGCTGCTGGTACAAGTTAAAGCAGGCACCGAAGAAAGAGCAACCAAATAAAAAGCAGCCGCAGGAGCAAAGTGGACCTTTCTGAAATTAAGAGGCATGTCTTTCTTCACCAGAGTTTTGACGATGAAATGCAAGCAGACGCTGGAATCCGAGAGAACTTGCCTGCCCCCGGCGCGCTTTGGCCGCAGGGCCCGTGAGGCGCTGGCGGTGCCGAACAAAGGCGAGCGGCGCGGGCGGGAGCTGCT
>NW_008676028.1:0-15998 GCF_000695815.1 Acanthisitta chloris
ATATATATATAAATCTCTGAAGTTAAGACTGAAAACCACTGGGTTTGACATACCATCATGAATTGTTTTTTTAAGAGAGGTACTAGACAAGCATTGTATTACTATTCCTAATTTGTTTTTCATGTATTGGAATCATAGAATCATTTAGTTTGGAAAAGACCTTTAACACACTCTAAATTTTGTCTTTAGAACTTACATCAATAAAAGCCTTACAGAAATTCAGATTTTCTCCAGTCACTGTTGTTATCTTTGGGATTTTGTTCCAAAAAAAGACAGAGGCCAATCACTGTCTTTTTATGTTTAAATCCTGCCAAAAGATTCCCCCAGTTCTTTCATTTGGATTAATTATTTACAATATCCTATTTTGCAATGTTATATAACAGTTCTATGAAACACTTTCTTGTTTTTCCAAACTGCTCTCCAGGACTGCTCTTATATAAGAAGTTGGTAAATTCCAAACTAAGAATTAATGCACGAGCAGTCTCAAGCTGTGATTTGTTTTTCTCCCATTTTTGTGTATAAGCATAAAGAAAAGTTGTAAATGAATACTATCACTGATATTTTCTGTCACTGTACATCTCGATGTTGTTTCCTTTCAGGACTAAGCCTAGCAGCAACACATTTGCTGTGTTTAAACCACAAATTCTGCCCACCTATGTGTGGTGGTGCTAAAACCAGCACACCTGTTGACATATGGATTAGTATTCAAAATATCATCTGGACAGTTTGAAGTTTAAATGTACCAGTTTTGCTGGATTGTTAGGAAGTGCTCAAAACTTACAGTAGTTTTCCTTGGGTTTCGGTCACGTTTCTCTGTACTGAGGTCCTTAGCACTCTTATGCCCCTTGGATTAGGATTCCTGCTAATGGTTCTTGATCTGTGTTTTATTTATGGAACTCTAGTACAAACCAGACAATGAAAAGTGACTTAATTTTCTCTTTGTCATTTAAAATTGGGAATGCTAATTATACAGAACATACCTTGGTCTATGTTTTTTGAAAGAATTGTGTAATTCTAATTATCATCTATTGATTCTTTCATTATAATAATCATGCATTAACAGTAATATCATCTGCATTGTGTGCTTCTGTCACCAGAACTGCATTTGGGTTTGGACTGTTAACTTACAAAGTTACTTTCAGAAGTGCATAGTCAGGGTGTGGAAAATGCTAGTACTTAAATCTTTCACCTCAATCACTGCAAGAATCTCTGCTATCTAGTTATATAGGATGGTGAAACTGGATTATACACCTTCAGATGTTTTCTAAATTGAGTGTAGCTGTGGATGATCATAACACCTGAGTTCATTGCTTTTCTATTCAGAAGTCATTTGATAAGTCTTCAGCTGATGGAAATGACCAGTTTAGAGAGGGTGGTTATTTCTCTTTGCAGTGATAGTTGAAGTTTTTCACATATATATACAAGTTGTCTCTTTGTCCTTGTTTTAGAAGTGTTTTTATATATCTCTCAGGAGCCACCCATTTCTCCTACCCTACAGTGTGTACCTCCTGATACTGCTCCTCTGATTGCTGTTTCCCAACTGCCATCCTTGGAATGTCAGCAAATACAATCAACTGCTTTCTTTCCCTTTAGACTTTCAGATTTAGTGGGCATTTTTCCCCCCCTCTGCTTGGATTTCTTTCCAATGGTTCCCCTCCCCCTCTTCTTTAGTTTACAGACTTCTCCAATGCTTTTTTTTTCTGTGCTGATTGCAGGAACACCCACCTTTCTGTGGTTTTAGTGGAGCCTTTCATGCTCTTTTCTCTGTACCAGCCCTCTAACCAGATATTTAGGCCAATTATTCCGTTCAGTTTCATTATTCTGCTCCCACAACTACAGTAATAGCCCACTTGAAAGATCACTTGGCTTCTTTTACTGTTGAGACTGCTTGCTAGTTCCCAGAATGGCATCTTCACATCCTGTGATCTTCTGTTTCTTTTTTTTTTTCCCCGAGAGTTTTATTTAAATTAAAAAGGGGTGGAGGGTTAAAAGGAAAACCACACACATATAAATGAGCAGGGGGAAAAAAATAGAAGCCCAGATATCAAATACATGCTTTCAGGAAGGGAAATTCCAACACTGGCAGTTTGCAGCAAACATTGAATATCAAACCATTTTTCAGTACATTTTCCACAACAAAACTGTGACTAAAAATCCCATTGGGATTTCCTAGAGTAAGCATTGCCTGCTCTTTGTTTTTCAGTCACACAGGGTATGAATTTCACCTACAGTTACAAAATGGCACCCAGAAAACCTTTACTTGTGTTTTGTCCATGCCCATCCTAATTCAAAGCTGTCACTTCAAAAGTCTTTAAGTAAAGGTTTTATTAGTGTGTGTAGACACTTCATATGATAAATTCAGATCACAGTGTTAATGTCTCCCAGATTATAGATATAATTTAAATTTAACTTTAAAAATCTGAATTTTCTGCCTCCTTTCCTCTTGCCTCGTTTCCCTTTTATCTGCTATTTTCATCACTAATGTATGAAAGTATTTGCCCTCTTCACCCTTATCTCTTCTGAATTAAAAGATTGAAGATAGGCAGAAATATTTCATGCTTATTCCTTGTGTGACTGTTACCATCAGATGGGAATTTTAAGACTGGATCCCACTTGTTATATCTTGTTAAACTTCTCTTTATAGTATATATAGATTCTGCTGTTCTTAATACTGGAATCATTTTTCTAAGATGAAAAGTGCATTTTTGGTTGAGCAACAGAGTAATCTGTTCAATAAATTCACATGAAACTTATTTGTATCCATTCCAGCTCTTTTTTTTCTCCTTCCATAATTAATATTTTTTAATTGGGCGACAAAACACAGACAACTTGGGGCAGGGATTTTTTTCCCCCCCAAAATATTGTATCAAACATTGGAAAAGTACCATATATTTCTAAAGAGGAAAACAAGGCCAAATGTCCCATAGCTTTTTCAGTCTTAAAAATAATAAAAAAGTGCATCTGTGAAGAGCATAACTCCTTGCCACTTATGCAGACAGCATGAAGGTGTAAGTGCTTAAATGATTAGGTATTTCTTGCTGTAGGTTCTCTAAGTATCATTGAAGAAGGCTTTACTTTCTGTCCTTCCAACCAAAGAAAGGGTGAACCTGCAACTGTGCAAGAAACAGTATTGACCAAACTGGTGTGACTCGCAGAGGGGAGGACCAGCCACACATGGTAGAGCTCTTCCAATGTGTGCTCTGTGCTGCAATGAGCTGATGCTCTTTCTCAGTCTGCTCCCTGATGAAAAGGTGCCTGGTGCCACTGTGGTTGCCTTTCTTCTGAGCAGTTTCTGTAGAGAGGCTAATGATGAAACAGGCACTTCTCAAGGTCAGGGATAAATTACATACCCGGGAGGGTGCGAAGGAAATTCCATCGCTATTCTCTGTACTGTATCAATTCAGAAGAGAACTTCACTTCTCAGAGCTGTCAGTCCAGCACCTTTCACAGCCCATCAGCTCTTTTGAAGAAAACAGTGAGAATTCTGAATTTCTGTAATTGTTCTTATTACACACAGTCATATGGTGACAAGGTTCTCTGTAATGAGAGGCTGCTATGAATCACATACAGCAAATTGCTTCTATATTCAGAAGGAAGAACTTTTGGCCATTTATTTTTAGTGACATGTTGAACTAGAAAACAGGATGCAGGTCATGTTTGTACTTCATATGAGTAACAAATAGTTAACTATTTTGTTTGTAGAAATATATTTAGATAAGAGATCAATCCCTCTATTTCTCTGTATTTCAGAAACTTAGGATCTACAACCTCTTTTCAAGTCACAGATATCATGACTGTGGGGTTATGTACCTAAAATAATTTTGTGGATCTGCATGTATCTTCTCTGAGGCAAGAAGTCATTTATGGAGACAAGTGAGGACAGAGTCCAGGCCTAGAACCTCAGTGGATTCAGTGGACTGTGCTGACTGAGTATACCTGCATCTTCTTAAATTTTATGATTAAAACCAATTTGTATGAGTTATTAAAACTTCCCATGTGTCCAACAAGCATAACATTTTAATATCTTTTCTATTTAATCCAATTTGCTCTTGGTACTTCTCCAAACTACAGTGCCTAAACATATATCTGGATTAATGAAGTGCATACTTTAGAGGTTATGTTTTTGCACAGATTAAAAAAATATTTGCTGAGGTCATTTATTATGTAGGTTGTATAATCCCATTTATGATATATTTTTATTCTAATATTAATTGCCCCAACTATGTTTACACATTCCAGGGAGCCATGCTTGAGTAGGGAAGTACACTTTTCTGACTTGTCCCATTTGTCAGAAATGCTTCCACTACTTTTCCTAATCTGCCTTCACTTTCTGTACTGTACCAACCTAAGAATGTTTTTTTTAAGGCAATGCTATGTACTGTGGTTTCGTCCAGCGATCCATGTACCTAGTGCAGATGAGAAAGTTCTGTTTCAGTGTTTCTCATTAAAGAATCTCCAGTGAATCCCAACAAAGTGAGCAAAAAGGAACTGCAATGATAGGACAAGGAGTATTGGGTTCAAATTGAAGAAAAGGAAGTTTGAGTTCGATATTAGAAAAAAGTTTTTTTTACTGTAAGGGTAGTGAGGCACTGGCACAGGTTGCCCAGAGAAGTGGTGGCTGCCCCAACCCTGGCAGTGTTCGTTCCAGGTTGAATAAAGCCTTGAGCATCCTGGTCTAGTGGGGAGGTGTCTCTGCTCATGGCAGGGGGGGTTGGGACTAGATGATCTGTAATTCCATTCCAACCCCTAAAATTCTATGATTCTGTGAAAAAGACCCTTCTCCTCCCAACTCATTTGCAGAACAAGAGCATACCATCTGTAGGCAGCAGCTCAAGCCACTGGGATTGCCTAGTACTATTTTCAGCCTTTTGGGAGACTCTATATATACTCATTCTGTGTTTCTAGGATTAAGTGAAAGAGATAAATGCCCTGCAAGCTGTCTTTGTCCTCTTCCACATTGTTCTTTTGTGGGATTTACTTCAGACCATAATCTACTAGGTCTGTATGTTGTAAAATCTTGTCTCAGAGTAGTGAAGGATGATAGAAAATAAAGGACTTTGCTTTTCAACAACAGCTGAAGATACATTCTTGTTTTCTCTGTTTATGACTCGTGAGGTACATTCAGGGAATATCCAGCAGTTGGCTGTTCCCTGTGCAAACTGTGGCCTCTGGAGAGTCTGTTCTGAACCAGGTTTATCCTGAAGAATTGCAGTCCTCAGAGGACCCGTGAAGAGTTTTCTTGCAGGGCTGCAGCCAGGGGAAGGACCCAGGCTTGGACAGGGGAAAAAGTGTGAGAAGGAAGGAGCACCAAAGCAAAACTGTCATGAAAGGCCCACAAATCCCCTTCCCCACACATGCAATCGTGCCAAGTTTTCTTGGCAATGATGATTTAATACATTTGCCAAATGCAATTTTACCTAAACATTTTTCTGTCAAGACACCTTTTTGGCAGAATGAGAAAATGACTAGAGATCCCTGACAAGCGAATTAAAATTCCCAGTGAATATAAACCTTTACAAATGATTGATCAGGAGCTGGTGAAATTATCTGTTATGACATCAAGCAATCTGCTGATTTTGTCACTGCATAGAAAACAGTGAAAACTTTTGAATTCATTATCCATTTAAAATTGTCCAAAGGTACAATCCAAAGCTGCCTGAGAGCAATGTTTAGATACCAAGTCCACAGTGTGGGTGTCTGATCCCATGGGGTCTGCAAGGGGACAGCCTGTCCTGTCACAGTGTCCCCAGGGCCTGCAGGGGAGTGCCTGCTCTGGCACCCACTGTACTGCGTCTCACTTCTCCCAGTTTTCACTGCCCCAGGTGCTGGCAGAGCTGTTTCTTAACCTTTAGAGGAATGAGAACCAGCCTTGGGAATATCATAAGTGTCACACTGATGCTGTCAGAGGATACTGTCACAGTGATACTGTAAGGAGACCAGGAAAAATGTAATTCCTGATGTCTTTGAAAGAGAGAAAAACATATGAGTAGTGACTGAGGTGACTTGGCTTGTTCAGCCTGGAAAAGAGGAGACTGAGGGGAGACCTCATCATGGTCTGCAGCTTCCTCAGGAGGGGAAGCAGAGGGACAGGCACTGATCTCTGCTCTCTGGTGACCAGTGACAGGACCCCAGGGAGCAGCAGGAAGCTGTGCCAGGAGGGTTAGGTTGAATATTAGAAAAAGGTTCTTCACACAGAGGGTGGTTGGGCACTGGAACAGCTCCCCAGGGCAGTGGCCACAGCTCCAGGCCTGTCAGAGTTCAAGCAGCACTTGGACAACACTCTCAGGCACATGTGGGATTGTTGGGGGTGTCCTGTGCAGGGCCAGGAGTTGGATTCAATGACCTTTGTGAGTCCCTTCAAACTCAGGATTCCTATGATTCTGTTTTCCCTGTCTCCATGCTTTAGACAGAAACACCTTGCCTTTAATTGTAGCTGTGTGTGCAACTTCCAATTGCCTTAAAAGTTTTATTATAAGTACTTGAAAAGTTTTATAACAAAGTGCTAAGGTTATCAGATCATACTTTTTTTTGCCTCTTCTTGACCCTTGAATTCTTCATGCAAAGGAAATACCTCTGTGCCTCTTTTATGGTACAGGAATCTACTGGAGATCAAAAGCTTACTCATAAAAAATAACAGAAGTAGCTGAAGGTTTATAGATTTTGGGATAAAAATAGACATTACCTCAGGTGCCCAGGGGATGTAAAATTTGGCATGGTAATTAGAAAGCTGGCTAAATTCATTATTCTGATGTCAAACTTCTCTTCCTGTCACCACTTATAAAATAGCAAAATCTTTTGAATTCGTTAATGTGATGAAATTGTTCAAAGATATGTTAACACAGTCTTTATGGAGAAATTACAGCTGAATGGTAATGACTGAAGCTCTGCTATAAATACAACCATCCCAATATATGTTATTTTTTAATATATGCCATGAAAGTGTTTGGAAGATGCTCAAGATTCAGAGGAATACTAAGGAGAGAAATTCTGTTCTAAACATACTTTACCATAGAAAAAATGGTAATACGAAAAAACACTGTAAAAAAAAAAAAAAAAGAAAAAAAGAAAGAAAGCCTTGCAATTTCTTTATCAGACCCTATTGCCATTCTTTGTCTGGGAGTTTCATACAGAGGACATGGGAAAAGACCAGAGCCAGCAGGAAGGAAGAAAGGTGCTTTCATGTGAGATGTATTTCAGGACTGGAACTCAGGGCTAAAACTGAGTTGGTGCATTATGAACATAGCTTTGTTATCCCTAAAACCTACAGAACTACTGGGAGGGGAAAGCAGTGAAAAGCACAAGATGGAAACCTCCTGCCCTTCCTCTGTCACAGCTCCTGTCAGCTGTAATCAGTTAATTGCTCCTGGCCACACCAATGCTGCCAGAGCAGATGCTAAACCTTGTTCTGCAGGATCCTGTGTAGAGCTGAAAGTGGTGCTGGCTCTGGTTTGTTCTGTTCACATCTTTAAATTGAATTCAAAAGTAATAAATGATTTTAATATAATCTGATATATGTTCCTATACATTTTAATATGTTGGGCTATTTTTCTGTGTGACATAAAGCTAATTTAGATCACTTTTTGTGTGCACTCAAAAGTGTGCTGTGCCTTAACCTGTATTTCCTCCTGTACTCTTCTGAGGGGAGTCTCAGTGTGCAAGTTAAGTTTTCTTTTATATTAGTGGTCTTAGAGTTCTTTGGTTGGATCCAGTTTGCAGAGCTTTATAAATACTAAATTTAGTTCCCTGTTTCGAAGGAAACCTACTATAATTTCAGAGTCTGCAAGCTTCATGGATTTGGGTGTTTGTGGGTTTTTTTGGTTTTCTTTTTCCTCATAAGGGTTATGTTTGCTTGGGCAATCTAAGAACTTTCCAAAGGATCAACAAACAGTTAAACCTATATTTGCAGAACCCTTTTTAAGTGTTATTCTCAACAGACTTCCCTAGCAAGATACTCTTTAGCTAATTTAATCTTTTTTTTTAACTAAGCATTCCTGTTTATAGCTACCCTTCTTAATGTTAGCCACTATATACAGATTAAAATAACTACACCTAAAAATAGATTGTATTAGAAATACATGCTAGTTACCTCAACCATACCCATGGCAGAAAGTTTCTTTAAGCCTGAGACCTTGTTATCTATTATGACAGATCTGTCCAACTTTATCAGAAGGTTTGAACAATATTACAGCTTTTGGGATGCTAATTTGTTTATTTTGTTTAAGATATTTGACTGTTATCTTAGTTCTTTGCTTACAAAGCTGCTGATTTTGTTCTAGCATTTGGAAACTTTTCTTAATCCTCGCTTTTCTTTTCTTAGTCATTTAACAACCTGATTTGTGGTTTGAATATTTTGCTTGGTCAAGTGGTCTTACCTACCAAATTTGGTGAATATGACATATTAGCATGGAGTTATTTGGGTTTATACAGCCAAATTAGAACAGAAATAACTCATTTCCTGGCTACCACATGAAGGAAAAAGTGTAGTTTGTTCCCAAATGTCTGCACAGCTTTCTTGCTGCTTCAAGGCTACATGATGAGAGACCTCCTACCTTGGTAGTGAATCCACTGGTTTCAGTGTTTTGGAGGCTTGAAGTGATTGCCTTGAAGAACTTCCATAGGATCTCCTACTGTGTTATTGGGAGCTGTGGAGGCTTGGTGTGAGTTAAATAGTCCATGATGACGTATCACAGAGGCACTCAGTGAATTGATAGTCTTTCTGCTATCTCTTGTTTCACCAAAGACACTTGTTTAGTCACAGCAGGACTGGATGAAGTCTATTTTCAGCCATTACTATCAGAAATAACTTCCCTCTTTCTTACCCTAGCTCACTCTATCTCTTTGGTTCTCATCTCAGATAAAATCTTGCTCCCATTAAAGGTCCAGGAGAGTACTGTCATTCATTTAAATGAACTCAGAGTCTCCCATCTTCTTTTTTCCCCCCAGTGGAAGTGCTTATTTAATGTTTTCATACCTGTGTGAGATTTTCTTTTCTGTATCCTGTTCTGAAGGACATTCAAAGACATTCATTCTATTCATTTGGACAAGTAATGCATATGAATAGTGTTATCCCTTCAATAATATAAGTGCTGCTCTTTGAAATCAGTGAGGTGAGTCCTATCTCCTATTTCTGGTTTAAGTTTGTTATCTGCCCAAGTTCCTTTAGGACAACAGTTTGGGAAAGTAGGAATATCAAAGCTGTTTCCAAGTCCTGATGACCATTATGTGTTGCTGACAAGGAGCTTCTGATCTCCTGATTCTGGGAGCAGTGGCCAAATTCCACATGCTGAAAAAGCCAGAGCTTGTAATGGTGAAAGGTTCTGTGCCCAGGGAATAGCTGGGTGTTCTCTCTAGAGAAAATAGTCAGTGAATGAATTGGACTGATTTCTCAGAAGTACAGTAATATATTTCTTCTCCCTGCTCAATAGCTGAAACTAATGCCTAGGTTAACTACCAACTTTAGTGTCCTAGTTACATGAGTTGGGTGACTTCAGTCCTTGTCTAAAGGCATCTCTTTTTACCTCAGAAGCCACTACATCTGATAATAACTGCAGTATTTGTTGATAACACCACAGGGATAAAAATTCAGCACAAAATGGGCACACAGACTGAAAATAGAATTATGCACAACTGTTTGAAATATGTTACTTGGGAACAGAGATGACTGGGCTATGACATTTAAGAAAAATTGGGGTTTTTTTAAAATAGTGTGTCCTAAAAAGAAATCTTTAAATAGAAGCCACAATTCTTTAAGCTTGTTATGCCAATACAGAAAAGCTATATTTACAAATGGCAAAAAAAAGGAGGTTTTAAACTCCTTGTAACTGTCATTGCATAAGTATTCTAATCAACTGATTTCTTTTGATAATAAATTCCTGGATGAAACCACTAACACAAATCAGTTTCTAACAACCTAACAAGCAGTTATCATTATATGAAATCTCTTTCAAAATCTGAACTGCATAGAAAACTCTTCGTTTTTAACCTTTTGAGGTTTTTCCCATGGAATTGAATAAAACGAAGTTTGAGGTAATCTCATTATTTAATTTCTGTTTTGTTGAATTCAAATGATCCCCTGTACAAATACAGTTAAAAGATATGCATTCCCTGCAGGGATGTGTGTTTGTTTCGCATGCAGGTACACACACAAAGTTCTCTGGCTGCTTCTCTACATTTCTCTCTTCCTCTACATTTGCTTTCAATGCATGTGTATAATTATGTGTTCGTGTTGTCATGGTAATTGAACCTGGAGTTGTCAGGATGTGGAAATCACTTGTGTTAGGCTGGAACTCAGAAAGTCCAATTAAAGATAACCATGTGACTGTACTGTTGGTTTAAGGTTGACATGGACAGAGGTTATACAGCGAGGGATGTTTATTGCATTTGTTTAATTAGTATCTAATACTTTCCAAGTATTAAGAGTACTAAGTGTTGTATCTTCTTCATGTGTTGGACTATCTCCTTTAGCCTATTGACACAGATTTCTGAGTGGTGGGTTTTTTTGGACTTGGTGCTGTAGTCCTATATGAGCAAGTTCATTCTCATTTCCTAAGCTCAAAGGCACATGCAATGAGGTTTCCTGTTTGGTTGATGCACCTGAAGGATCAGAAGAGGTTTAGGAGTATACAACTGCTACTACCCTGTTGAGTAAAAATGGGACAGGGACATAACTAATTCTGTTTGGCTTAGGGAGTATTTTGGCTCTATAAAGGTTTGAGGGAAAGTTACTCTAAATCTTGACATACTTAACAGTTTTAACAGGATTTGATGAAATTGTATTTTCAGTTACTTTTGTGGTTTGTGATTATTGTAAGACAAAAGAGTAAGTGGGAAAACTACCCTGTTGAGTAAAAATGGGACAGGGACATAACTAATTCTGTTTGGCTTAGGGAGTATTTTGGCTCTATAAAGGTTTGAGGGAAAGTTACTCTAAATCTTGACATACTTAACAGTTTTAACAGGATTTGATGAAATTGTATTTTCAGTTACTTTTGTGGTTTGTGATTATTGTAAGACAAAAGAGTAAGTGGGAAAAGAGTCTGGAAGCAACCTTAAGAAATTGTCTTAGGTACAGTTATAACTAAACCATTCCAGAAAGGCATTTTATTAACCAGTTTCCAAAGCTATCCAGGATTGTCTGTTTTCCTTGCACACTTGTCTTTACCCCTGTAAAGTTTTTTTTACCATCCAACTCCAATCTTCATTTCTGAAATATATGTGCATATTTCTGTTGTGTTATAATGATGGGAGTTTCTAAGTCTCTTCTAAAATAAGGTCCAATATTTCAGCCTTTTCTTGCAGATTGCTTTCTAGATTGCTGCTCTTTCACATTAACTGCATCTTTTAATCTGCAGGCAGTGTCCATTTCTAAACAGTAATCCATTTAAGGCCTTCTCAAAAGCAAGTAAAGCAAAGAGATCACTTCAGACAGCATTCAGTCCATGCTTTATTCTGTCTACAAGCCTTCCAGTACGATACCTGCTTTTATTTGCAATTGCTTTGTAGATTCAAGTTTAGCTTCTGATCCAGATCCTTTCGTGCAGAACTGTTGTGCTGTTTCTCGAGCCATATTTCTGCAGTTGATTATTTCTGTGATCAAGAATAATGTTCCTGTCCTTGAATCACAGTTAATCTTTTGTAAACCATTTCTACCAAGATCTTTTGAGATTGTGGTGGTGTCTCCCAGTGTCCCTGCAGATCTTCCTAGCCTAGACCTACCTTCAAACGCTCTCAGGCACAGGGTGTGATTCTTGGGCTGTCCTGTGAGGCACTAGGAGTTGGACTCAATGATCCTTGTGGTTCCCTTCCAACTCAGGACATTCTATGAAACATTATAGGAGCAGTCACTCTTCTGACATCAAGATTAATGACGAAAATAAAGAATAGTACTGGATCCAGTGCTGGCCAAGAACTCCACTAGATGCCCTTTTCCCTTCAGACAGTGAGTAAGCTATAGTATCATTTTTTTTCTATAGCTATTTACCCTGTTGTAAAACTATTTAGATGATGTTTCTTGGGTAGATCAGGAGTGTCCTGTGTGATGATGCCAAAAATCTTTTTAAAGTCATGGAATGCAGCATCAATTATTCCCATACTACAAGGCTTGTTACCTTGTTATGTCTTGTTCTTGCTGAATCCATGCTCAGTTATTCAGTTTCTGGTTTTCTTTTAGGTGACTCACAAACTGGGAAAGTAAAGAAAATTTAAGTAATTAGGCTATAGATTTTTTTCCTCCTCCTTTTATGGCAGGCATCATTTTTGCTCTTCTGAGAGCTTTGGTATCCATATCCATCCATCATGTGCTTTCTGAAATAATTCTGATAACAGCTTTCAAGCAGCAACATCTCTGATATTCATCCACTTCTCTAAGACTTTGGGCAAATGTGATATGGCATAGCTAATTTTGAATTATTTGACCTACATAGTTTTCCTAATCTTGTCTTTCCTCTGCCCTGGTGTTGTGTTGTGTTTTATTTTTTTTAATACATTTTATTTTATTTATGTTTTCGATAGCTTTTAATTGCAGGAGTCAATTGATTGCAATTGACCTTCCTAGTAACAATTGTCAGTAGAACAGTAAACAGTTCAAACCTGGCACAATATGTCAATAGCTTGATTTGGCCTTCAAGCTGCTGCCCAGCCAGTAGTTTTTCTTCATTCTCCTCATACTTTATTTTTTTTAATACATTTTATTTTATTTATGTTTTCGATAGCTTTTAATTGCAGGAGTCAATTGATTGCAATTGACCTTCCTAGTAACAATTGTCAGTAGAACAGTAAACAGTTCAAACCTGGCACAATATGTCAATAGCTTGATTTGGCCTTCAAGCTGCTGCCCAGCCAGTAGTTTTTCTTCATTCTCCTCATACTCTGAAGTGTATTTGTAGAACTTCTTTTTATCCTTTGTCTCTTGCTAATTGTGCCTCAATTTATTTGCTCACTTCTCTGGTGCTGCCTTTGCATGCTCATGCTATACTTTTATACTTGTATTTCACAGTTTCCACTTTGAGATATTTACATCTTATGCTTGAGGTCAATAAAGAAATTAAGTTCTAGCCAAGATGACTAAAATTTAAAATATTTATATCCATATTTATGTCCTTCTGTCATATTGGGGCAATCGATATCTCTTTCTTTCTTTTCCTTTTTGTTGAACAAAGAATAGCTGCTTTTTTATTGATTTCCCTCCCCCCCCATATGTCTATCTGCAACCTTGTTTGTCAGTTCTTTGGTTTTATTAAAATGTTACATGCATTGCTTTGATTTGCTCTTGTCTTACAGGATTTCCTTTTTGTGGTTCCCTGTAAATTCAAGTGCTAGTCTAGTCTATTGTTCAGGCTGCAATTTGAGTATTCCTCAGTTCAATCTGGGGTTCTCACTTCCTACACTGTATTTTTGAGTTTAAAAGGCACCATATTTATATATAGTGAGACATCAAGGAAAAAATATAATTAATACTTTCTCAAGTAGTATTTACATATCTGGTTTCATTAAAAACTACTTAAATAAAAGCATGTCTCAATTCCTGAAAATTTGTCAGGCATGGAAAAGCATCTTTTCCTAACTTGCCCAGTACCCCTGCCCCCAACAGAGGCAAAACTTGCATATAGGGCTCTGGATATTACCTTACAGGTGGTTACTGATGCAACATGTTCTCCAAGGGGCATAAATGTGTTTTTTTTCATCCAAATGTGTGTGATTTTTGTATTTTTCAATAATTTTAAATTATTTTTATTTTAAGGACCCTTTAGTTTTTAAGTATTGAATACCCCAGAATGAGTAGGGTTGGCTTTTAATCTTTCAGATTAGGTACTAAAACCTCCCTTTTGGAATGGAATATTTTTCAGGCAGTTCCATATATTCCCTGAACCATCTATGCCCTATTTACAGTGGCTTTAAACATTTCGTCAGGAAAGTGGAAGCAATACCATGGAGTGTAAGAAGGAGAAAGCAACTGGAAATGAAACAAAAACGTTCACAGCAACAAAGACGAAAAGGTTTCCTTCTCTGCACTCACTCCTGATCTAAGTGCAGTTCCATGCCTGGAGTAAACCATGCTTACACTCCTTGACTTGCACTGCCTTCCTTTAGATGCCCAGTGACATTCAGTAAGCTAACCTTAAATCCTGAGTGCTCCAGGACTGGCTTCCCAGCAACTCATTTTACATGCCATAGTGCAGCAATCAAAATGAATCAAATCACTTCAACAGAACTTTTATTGTACAAATGGGAGCAAGTTACTGACAGAGCACTCTCTGCTTGTCTTATGTCATGAATTTATCTGCTCTACCTGAAATTATTTAGCAGGCATTTATAGTTTTGTGGTTAGAAGCCACAAAACAAGCAAGGTTATGTTTTCCCTTTCTCTGATCAATAGCATTGCTTCCTCAAATGCTATTAATGCTGATGGGGTTTAGCAATCTCAGTCATTTAAAATGTTAACGATATGTGACAGACTCTTTACGCATATTAGCTCTCTCCCTGCCTAGTACCATTAAAGCTGATAATGAACCTTCCACAGCCCTAAGCTGGGCTGAGAATTATTAGTGTTACTGTCTTCCTTTGCTGCAAAAAAATGTGTTGCAAATCTTTGATCCCCATTGATCGGCAAAAAATAAAGTTTTCCTTTTCTTCATCTTTTGTGGTTGTTTTTTTTTCCTCATTGCCAAGAATGGATGTTGATTTTTTAAGGAAAACAATTTTCCAGCTGGAGACTGTGCAAATAGGCATTTCTGAATGTTACTCATGTAGGTCCCAGTTCAGGGAAACCTAAGAATGTCTGCAGCCCAGTTTGTTCATCAGAAAATGAGATGTTTCATTCATCATCATGTCTTGTGATCTGCTGTGCTTCCCTGAAGTGCACTGTAAGAATTATTTCCAAAGATTATTCAGAAAATATATTCAAGAAGAAATTTGGAAAGAAAACACTTGATCTGAATTTTGTCTTTTAAGTCCAATTGTTATAAAGAACTGATGGGACAGGGATAAGCAGTTAGTTAGCTCTTATGTTGTTCAAGGGGTCCTTTTATGCCAGCTAGGGAAGTTGATAGACTTTGGGGGTGACAGACCTTGTATATTCTGCAGGTCTCTTGGACTGAGGTGATGAATTAGAGAAAAATGTGCCACTGAGTTTCTGATGTGGAAGGTGATAAGAAACCAAACACATCAGATGAATATCAGCAAAAGCCAGTGGAAATAGCTTTAGGGTTTTTCTGCAAGGGGAGTTATGATCAAAGTTTTGATTGTCTTGGCCCTCTGTGTGGGCACATTTTATAATTGCATTACCTGGATGGACATTTGCTTGTCAGAGTGTTCTTCCCAAATTAACTTTTAGTAGCTTTGGCAATGACACTGTTTCCCTGGAATCAGTATGTCCAAACAGATTGAGTCTTACAGGAGCAAAGAATGCAAAGATTAAGCTTAGAAAGAGCTCTGTTCATTTACCTGAGAAATATAATTTTGATTAACAAGTGTTATCATTCAAAAATGAAATAGCTATTCACAAATTCTCATGAAAACTGCTTTAAGAGATATCAATTCTGGTTATTACAGGGAATTGCTATTTGACAATTATCAAATATTAAAACAGCCTTGTTTTGAAGTCTAAAAATAATCTCGGATAATACTAGTCCTGTCTCCTTGTGCCAGTTACTGAAGGTTACACTCAGAAGTAGATGTTCAGCAGTATCCAAACTTGTAATACAAAATTAGTCCTTTAGCATAAAGAGTAACAGTTTGGGCAACAATAAATTGTTGTTACAGAGAAGTCCAGAGTAGGAAATACAGCAGGTACTTCAAGATAAATAGTACTGGTGTTTAAGCAGCAGAGCTGAATTTGGAGTTGGGTTTTTGTTCCTTCCTTCTTCCAAGAGCAAAGTCAGCAGCAGCAGCGTGGCCAGGTGTAATGATGCCTCTTTACAGTCAGGTCTGCCAGGATAGGAAGTGGTATGTAAGGTCATGGCTCTTTATCATTAAGGTTTGTCACAATTCTATAATGGGGG
>NW_008676029.1:0-15291 GCF_000695815.1 Acanthisitta chloris
GCTCTGCCTCCGCCCAGGGATGCCTCTCGGCCCAACCTGTCTGCGGATCTCCGAGGAAAAGGGATTCATTGGGTTTTCCATCCTCCCCCGCCCTGCTGCTGCCAGGGATGCTGCGTTTGGCTCAGGGATCCGTGCTGGGGCTGAAGGAGAGGTCCAGGGGCAGGAAGGGTGGCCAGAGCGCTGCTGAGTTATTCCTGGCTGTGGAGTGGCCCCTCGGGGTCTGCTGCAGCCAAAGCTGAAGGATGTAGCCAAATCCGAGCGAGGGCAGCCCGAGGCCAATGTGCATGGGAATCTAAGCAATCCCCGGCAGACCAGTGGGCACAAGGCCATCGTTGGCCCCTTTCCTTCGTGCGTGAGCCAAGCAGAGCTTATGAGGAACACAAAATTTAGGTCACTGAATAGATTCCAGTTAAAAGAACGGGAAAAACACAGAAGGAAAATCTTGAGGCAGATACTAAGAGCAGCTCTTCCATGATACAAATACACTGTCGTCACATCTTCCCCTGATGATGTGAACTTGTGTGGTGTAAGTGAATTTATCATCAAAGATCTGTGGCTTCTGGGCACCAGGTGGTCTCTGGGACTTTGTCTGGAGATGTATCCTCAGTAATTGAGGGATTTCCTCAGAGGAAGGTGGAAGGAAAAGCTTGCTGGAGGCTCCAGCCAGTAGCCAGCAGCTGGCCCAGCAGTAGCAAGAGCCAAAGCACTGTTCTTTGGATGTTGAAACCTTTCTAGAACCTTTCTAGAGTTGTGGCTGGCTTCTCTCAGCTTCCTGCTGGCTGCTTGTTTCAGCCCTCTACCTGCCTCACCCCCAAACTTACCTTCAACTCTCTGCAGCTCCTCACTTGCACTCTCATACTTCTTTTTGATTCAACCCACCTACCCTTTCTCTTTCCTTTTTTGGGGGCATTTATGATCTGCTCAGAGACATTTGCTTTCACCCTCTGATTTTGTTTTCTACGCTTTTCTTTGGTGCATTTTTGCCACGTTTACATTCCAGATACCCACCCACTAGTCTGTTTGTAGAGTGTTCCTTCAGGCCCTGTTTTCAGGCTTATTCACAACTGCACCATATGTGGCCTCTACCACACAGATCTTGGCAATTTAGAGCAAGGTGTCCCTTGGTTCAAACCTACTCAGACTAGCAGGATGGTAGAACTCTTTTCAGCAGACATATCTACCACAATCCACAGTTTCTTTGTCCAGCAGACTATGCCCATTCTTTTTATGTACAAGGTGATTTCTAATGAACCACAAGTACTCCTGTATGCTTGGAGAGCAGTAGTTCATCTGCAGTTCTTTGCATGGTTCTGACATTGTCTAATGGAATAAGGAAGGAAAAAAAGTCCCACTGGGCACTCGACTGTTGGTATTAAAACAAAATAGTTATTTTTTGTCTCACTAATTAGTCTGTCAGTACAACACACATTGTAAATTCTAAATTTCCTTAAGTGCATCTTTTTCTACAATAGATGTCAGTGTGATATCCAAGATTTTAATTGTAACATTCTTGTCTCAGCCGGAATTTGGAAGTAATTCAAAGTAGAGGAACAAAAATCAATATTTGAAATCAAGTAGTACATTTTGCTATTGCCTTTGTGCTAGCTCATCTCAGTAATTGCAGTGGTGGAAATAATAGACTTTTATTAAGAAATCATGCTCCTGCTTGCCAGGGCAGGGACCTCACCAGGGTCCCACAGCAGCAATGAGAGAGCTGGGGCAGTGGCTGGGCCCATAAGACCTGGGCACAGCCACAGGCACTGAGTAGTAATGCACATTGTTGGGATTTCAGGCTGTAACACCAAGAAAATGTCCTGGGGTCTTAAATACAACTAATGATGGTAATTATAATAATGGTTTTATGTCCTTGAGGAAAGATAGCACCTCTGGAAACAAGTTAGCCTTTAATGCTATGCTAAGGAAGTTAGATACATGATAATGTAGATGGAACATTTCCAAGTTCTGAATCATCAAAACCAGTGCAGCTTTTAATCTTTTTTTTTGAATTTCCATCTTGGCCAATACTTACTGGCCAGGTCTAGATCTCTTAGCTTGACATATTTGAGACATTCCCAGCACCAGGTGATAGGCTGTGTGTTACAAGGTATGTATGTACACACAGTCACACAGAGACACGACATTGTCCAGAAATCTCTTCCAGGTGTTTCAGTGTCTGGTCATTCATGGTTTTGGTTTTTTTGGTCAAGCTAACAAAACCATAAGACAAGTCTGGGTCTACAAAAATGTAAACTTTTTCATATGAGACTTTCTGAGAACCTTCTATCCCAGCTGTTTTCAGCATCCCATAAGGAGTAAGCAGGTTAGGGAACACTGATTCAGGCAAAGTTGCACAAGTCCAGCTTTATGCATGTGAGAGCAGCTTGGTCTAGATGCTTTTATGAATCTGCAGAACACTGACTTATCTCCATGGGATGCTGATGCATTATCCCTTACAGCTGCTGACCTAGGAAAACATTAAATAACCTGAGTTTGCATGTATAGTTATCGTCCACTCAAAGAATGAAACAGTTGGCTTAATTTAAGACGTTGAAAATTAATGAGGTTGATACTGAAGAAAACTGCAGTGTCCTCGGGGATGTTTTTGGTTTTGATTGACACATTTTAAAGCACCATTCTCTATACAGGATGACAGAATGGCTGAGGCTGGAAGGGACCTCTGGAGGTTATCTCATCCAGCCTCCCTCCCCTGCTCAAACAGGGTCACCTCCAGCCAGTTGCCCAGGACCATGTCCAAGTGGCTTGTGAATATCTGAGCATGGAGACTCCACAACATCCCTGAACAACTTGTGCCAGTGTTCAGACACCCTCACAGTAAAAACATGTTTCCTGACGTTCAGACAGAGCCTCATTTGTTTCAGTTTGTGCCCTTTGTGTCTTGTCCTGTCACTAGGCACCACTGAGAAGATCCTGGCTCTGTTCTCTTCGCACCTTCTCTTCAGGTGTTTCTGTACACTGATGACATCCCTCCCTAGTGTTCTCTTCTCCAGGCCAAGCAATCGCAGCTCTCTCAGCCTTTCCTCATGGGAGAGATGTTTCAGTCCCTTCATAGTCTTAGTGATCCTTTGCTGGACTCTCTCCAGTAGCTCAATATCTGTTTTATACTGGGGAGCACAGAACTAACTAGACAGAGTGCTAAAGTCTGATTCCTGATTCTACTTAATTTGAGAATCCCTAAATTTTTAATTTTTATTTTATGTAGATGTTGCAACTGAACTGAAAATTGGTCTCAGAAGAGAAAATAAGTAAGGAGGCCAGAGTTAATTCTTAATAACCCTAAAACAATGCATGGAGGATTTCTTTTTAAATATAGTGATAATATTTTCTTGGGAAAGTGCCAAGAACATTTCAGAATCAATTTCTGTTCACATTCATTCACAGCTCTTGCACTTATTGCACCTTCTGTCTTCATTTCATTGCTATATACCAGTCTGATGGGATGCATAGAAACTGTGCTAAACTGTGCTAGATGAAGATCCATCTGTAGCAGTTTATGCTATTTTGCTTGTTGAGTATCCAAGGGGGAGGTAAAAGAAAGATTGAATATATTATACTCTGTTTGGTTTTTTTTAACAGGAGAAGTTTTATGGGTGGTTTGAAGTCATAAATAAAAATAATATGAAGTATTGTTATTGGACTTTGAACAAAAATATTCTGCTTTGTTTTTGCACCCACAAACGTGTAAGTTATGATCAAGGAAATGTTTACATCTGGGATTTATCTTGCATGTGTGAACAGTCCCTCACTGCTCTCAGTAAATATTGTTTACAAGATCATGGTCTAAGATTGTTTCAGAAAGCTGTTTAAACATTTTTTGTTTTTCTAGACTTTGGTTTGCAAATGGCTCTTTTTTTTTTTTTCAAAAAAAGCTAGAGGTAGAGGATATATAAAAATAATTCAGAGCTTCATGAATTATGCAAGGAAACAGTCTAGTTGATAAGGCAGAATGTTCAGGTACTAAGATGTAAATTTGGATGGCATATTACAAAATTAGACTCTAATTCAGTAAAGCCTGTGGGTCAGAATTAGTGCTCACATACTTGATATTAAAAAGCACATGCTTGAGTTGATCAGACCTGTACTGCTCTGGCACAGGATTTTCCCTTTCCAGCTTTCTGTAAGTTGAGATTTCTCTGAAGTAAGCAGAATTAAGGCTGTTTAAAGGGTGTTTAAGCCACTTAAGGCTTCACAAAGTGACACTAGTGAATGACAGAAAAAAACCTGCTGCCTTTCCGTACAAACATGGTTATTAGAAGTTCTCTGTGTAAGCCAGATGATTCCAATTCTTTATGGAAAAGGCAATGTAGATAAAGGAAATTATATGTATGTAATATTTATACACAAGCTGACATTAGATATATGTATGTATAAGCTCATGTTTCAAATTTGAAAATAAAACTTGCTGTGGTGAGCCTGAAAATCATTTTAAAATGGAACCTTTCTTTCCTTTGGTTATTACCTTTATTATTGCACCTCATTAAAAACAAATGAATCCAGTTGTACCTCCTCAGTTACTGCTTGGTTCATTTGCTGGTTTCCACCCTGCTGTTTGTAAAGCCAGCCTGTGTGTGTCACAGCAGAGTTCTCAGCATTGTGCAAAGCAGCTGCTCAACATTACTCTTTAGAATCACAGCTAGTTTGGAAGAATTTGCCTGTGTTTGCTGCCTTCACAAAAAACTCTCCCTGCTTTGCTTTGTAGAAAGTTTGCCCTCTTTGGTGCTTTCCTCGCAGGCCCAGAAAGCTCAGGGGGTTTTTCTCCCAAAATGTTCCAATCAGAGGATGGGCAGGCACTCATCATGGGGCAGAGGAGGTGGTACAGGAGCCTGGAGAGTGTGCTGTGAAGTGCCACAGCCTCAGTTTGTTTTCTCTTCCCTTGTCCTGTAGGCTGGGAGAGTAAGGGATGGCAGCTGGAGCAGCTGGATGTTTCTGGAGGTAGGTTGCATCTAGCAAGAAGAAAGACATGGGAAAGCATTGTAAACACAGGAGACAAAGCCATAGGCAGAGGCAATGTCACATGAGTCAAGAATATTTGTGTCCCACTCAGTGTGTGAAATGACAGGTCTTTCATGCCAGGGGCACAAGGATCATGGGTGGGTTTGGAGCCTATCTCTTAGGGCAGCAGAAACAGGATTAACGACTTGAAATTAAGCCCATTTAATTTAAATAAATAATAAAGACCCTTCCTTTTTTCCAGCACTCTCTCCTCTGCGTAGGCTGGGTTTTTATGCTAGGAATTATTAAGAGTAATATCACTTTCAGCATGTTTCATAACTGAGATAAGAATTCATAAATGCATTTGGAAGAAACAACTCCATGTTACTGAAAATAAGATCAGTTATGTGATTAAAATGAATGCAATCAAATTTGAAGCTTCAGGCGCTGCAGCTAAACAAACTTATCTCTAATCAGCAAACGATGTCCTTTCAAGGAACATTATAATTTGAAACGGAGGAACCGCGTTAAAACTCTCTTCTCCAGTGAACAAATGACTATTCAACAATATTTACATATACAGCGTCTGGTAACGGGAATTCACGGAGATTTTCCATCGGTCTCCACACTTTGAGTCAGGATCTGGTACAAGGGAGACCTCTGGCGGATTTCCCATCAATGCCAGGGGGCCAGAAAATCATCCGGTCCTGGCAAAAACCGACTGAGCAGTTAGATACTGGATCCCGAAGGAGTTATAACATTGCCCTCGGGGGCTTAGAGAACTGAGGAAGGGAAGGGAAGGGAAGGGAAGGGAAGGGAAGGGAAGGGAAGGGAAGGGAAGGGAAGGGAAGGGAAGGGAAGGGAAGGGAAGGGAAGGGAAGGGAAGGGAAGGGAAGGGAAGGGAAGGGGAAACAGAAATAAGCCTCATTTGGCTGGTAGGTAAGCAGTGATGAGTGTGCTCATCTCATAATTCTGCAACTAAGCAGGGGGTACATCAGTATGGGTGTTGTTAAGGCTAAAAATCTTGTCTTGCATGTTTGGATATATGTACACCACAGTTTGCATGCTCATATGGACAATGAGCATAAGGGAAAACACAATCTGCTATAATGCCTATTTGCTAGGCAAAATGTACATGATTAGTTCCATATGGCTTTTCTTTCTGAAACAGCAGAGCTCCAAGTGAGGAAAGATTTCAAACAGAGGTGATGATGTATTTCAAAATCCAAGTTCAATAATGTACTTATGGGGGAAATTTGTCTTCAGTGGGATTTAAGTGCACATTAGTGTGCTTTGCTGAATAGAGATGTCCTTAAACATCTAATTAAAGACATGCACATACCAAGACCTGATCTTCTTTGCATGGGCTTTGAATCAACTTCCAAGAGATTTGCTGAATGAAGCTTCAAAAGAAGATATCTGCAGTCTACAGAAAACCAGTATCTGTTTTATAATGTAACATGTTCCATTACTGCTGAGTTACATTATCAAGTGGAAAAGGCTAATGCTGTTGCTCCTCACATCATCACACTTCGGAGATAGATGGAGAGATTAATGGAAGGAGGTGCCTATTATATACACAAATATGTGCCTCTTCTTACCATTGCAGAGGAGAGAGTCCTTTAGAGGACAAATCAGAAAATCCAGATGTTGCACTGCATTTATAACCCAGCACTGATGACTCTAAAACAGCCTCACTTTTAGCTTCAGCTTTGGAAAGCTTCTGGGTGAGCTTCTCTTTCTCCACGCACAGGGCAAAGATCGTCTTCCAATTTCAGTCTAAATTAGTTGCCTAAATTTAAGTTCCGTTAGTAAGCAACATGAATAACCTCTTTTAGACAGAATTTTTTAGAGGAAATAGGGTCCAAAGTCACTGTTTTGTCCCAAATGGAGGTGTTGCTGTTGTCAGCACTGCCCTGCCATGCCATCCGCAAGGGTGACTTGGTGGGGTGGCATCACTCTCTGTCAAAGACAGGAAAATCAGGTATTCAGGTGGGAATGTCCAAACACCAAATTGCTGAGCACAGGAGAGTTTTAAACCAGTCAGTCAGAATCACCAAGAGAACTGAAAACTTGCCTTTGATGTTTCCCTGGAGAAACAGGGGTTCAGTGTCTGTCTGCTCTCTTCCATAGCTGGGGATTACAAAACGTGCCCTGACGGCTAAATCCCAAACAAGCATCACCTTCCTGGCATTTGAACAAATGGCTTTGCATTACAGCAAAAGCTGACAGCTTATGGGGCATTTTGCACCGAGGCGATCAGCACATCTCACTGACCTCAGATTGCTCCGTAGTCTGAAGTGCTGAATTTGTGAGAGCAGAAGGCAAGGGCTTGGCTGTAGGCACCTATACCGGGGAGGGGCACACTGTGGTTCCTCAGGTTACTAAGGAAATGGAAAGACATAGCTCATAAAACAGTGAAAATTGCTCTAGAGCAGGAGGCAGAGTCCTGCCCTCAGCAAACACACCGAGCTGCAGGTCACAGCTGCTCTCTGCTGGGGCTGCTGCCTTCCCTCCTCTCATGTACAGTGGCCCAAGAGTAATGGGGACTGTTCCCTCCTCAGAGATGCAGCACCTGATGTTTAAGGGCATTTTTCTAAGCTCAGGGAGGTGGAGGCTCAAGCTTTCATGGGATTAGAATAGCCTAGGACACAGGTTTGATGCTTCCCAGAGCAGGGCTCTAGTTTATCAGTCAGAAGTAGGGCATCATGTTTTGTGATAAAGGCTTTTTAGCTGAACTCCATGATAGTTCAGACTCGTGGAGTGAATCCTGAACAGCAGGTCGGGCCCAAAATAGCCTCATAAATTCAACACAAGCCTATCTGGTCAGCTCAGCAAAGCCAAGGCATGTGTTGCATGTCTGTTGGCACTGCAAAAGGCTCTCAGGGAAGATTTTCCCTGGGGAGGTGTCTCCTGTGCATAGAACAAGAGAGGCAGCATTTCCCTCAGCTAGTCACAGCAGGGTAGGGCAAGATCTCACCTTGATTCCTTCCCCTCTGGGAGCTTTGTTCCTCCTCCACCCTGAGGTGATTGTGAGTAACACAGGCTGCATGTGAAGTTCTACCTGACTGCAGTTTTATTTAGCAGCTTTTATTCATATACAGAAATAAATGGCTCATCACAAGGACTTGAATTGCTGTCACTTTTCCTCTCCCTCAGGCAGAAAGGGAACTCCCTGGCAGCTTCCTTGCGTGTCATCAGAGACCTCCAGCCCTCAAACAGGGTTTTTCACAATGTACAGTTTGGATATAGACTCTTAAATTCTGCCTAAGCACCACTTAGCATGCATAAATCTCTTCTTTGAACTGAGAATTAGTCCGGGTGCCTCGCTCTGTCATCTGCAAAATGGAGAATTTTCTTACCTGACAAGAAAAGTGAGAGAATAAATATTTCAGAGACTATGAAGTACTCAGACAACTCTCTCAGTGCAGGTGACAAAAGTATCTTGGCTAGACAGAAAACGCAGCTTTAAGATTCCCCGAAGAGCAGGACAGAATAGAGATGAGATGCAGCAGTGTGGGAGGCAATTGCAGCAGTCTGGGTGATCGATGGCATCATTCACAGTGCAGGAAACGGATCTCTGTGTACACTGACATCTCTAGTTCGCTCCCTTCGCTCCTGCCATGTGCTCCATCCACACACGGTGCCACCACAGAGTGCTGTTCATCCTGCTCTTTCATTCCTGTTTGCATCATAAGTCCCCTAGAAAGACAATTGGGAAGGGATGATGCTGTGTTTGAACTGCTGCTTGTTTTCTTGTTACAGGACAGTCTTGGCAATTCTCGCAGGGACCTAGCCCTGGGGCTGTGTTCTAGAGAAATAGATTTAGGGGGAAATGGAGTTATTTGACTACATATTTAGCACGTGCAGATCTCAAGGCTCTCTCCTCAGCAGAGCACCCTCGGTGTCAGCTCGGGCCGGGATAACCCGTGAGTGACAGAGTGGTGATGCCGAGAAAAGGCTGGAAAAGTCTTGGCAATTCTCGCAGGGACCTAGCCCTGGGGCTGTGTTCTAGAGAAATAGATTTAGGGGGAAATGGAGTTATTTGACTACATATTTAGCACGTGCAGATCTCAAGGCTCTCTCCTCAGCAGAGCACCCTCGGTGTCAGCTCGGGCCGGGATAACCCGTGAGTGACAGAGTGGTGATGCCGAGAAAAGGCTGGAAAAAAAACAAAACCCTCCTCCCACTTGGCATTAGTCTCTGGTGGTCATCCGGGGGTCGTCGGGAGGAAGGCCGATGGTCTTCATCAGTTTGACCTTTGAGTTTGGCACATACTGCTAGGTCATGAGTGCAGCTGCATCTAGTTTTTCTTCCTTGTTTTACGCTACCTAAGCTAAAATAATGCCCTAAGTTCTACCCTTTTCATGCTTAATAAACTAGGACAATTCCTTATTAATCAACCTTTTTCTTCTTGTTTATCCAGGTGCTCTCTACCTGACTATCCCCTATCCTACTCTTTGCTTTGACGATTCGATTCTTGTTGTCAGTGGCAGCTCCGGCAGTTCGGCTGGTGCAGACTCGTCCCACCAGAGAGCAGTGCAGCAGCATCAGCTCTCTGCTCCCGGCAGCAAAGGGGACCAGGCGCTGGAGCCAGGAATTTCAGCCTGCAACACACGCGGAGTATTTATAGAAAAAGCATTGACTCTTTTCAAGTGTTGCTGGTTTGCTTATAGCAGTAAAATATAATCAGTATGCTTTAAGTTTCTTTCATCTCACAGAGGCTAATACGGCTCTCTGCTGCTATCCAATCTAGGGCACCTAAACACAGGAAGAAAACCATTTTTTTCACATCTCAGACACTCTATGAGACAATTAACTGGAGGCTCCGTGTTACTACTCATCCTCAGGGGGTAGCCGATTTATCAGATGTTTTAATAGGACTATCATTAGAAATACAATCCTGTAGGTTCCTGTGTTACTTTCCTTGACCCTGATGCAATTAAATACCTTATTTTGTATCTCACCTCGGATCTGTAACCCCCTTTGTTTAGCTGACAAATGCCTATATCACCTCTTAACCTGGCTGATCTGAGGAGCTTTTTCAAAGTGCCACTGACAGCAAATCGCTGCAGTCTATGAAAGGTTTATCTTCCACTTGACTGGAAGCTGCTAACCATGTGCTAAACATTTTTGATAATGCCATCCAGAAATCTTTTTTTTTTCCCCACACATTTCATATTCTGTCTTATATTCCAAAAGGCTGTGCATATTTTCCAGCTGTCTTGTCAGATGTATCTGAAATATTTTGTTCTGTGATTCAGTTGCAGACGAGTGATTGAGTGATTTGCCTTTGCTTTGTGCTACACACAAGTTCCTTGCCAGCTGCAGGCTCTGGTGGCGATTTGCAGTGTCACCAGCTATTAGAAAGGAGAATGCAGAGTCGTTAACCAGATCTTGACAGGTAAACGAGAGACGAACCACATCAGAAATGCTATGCCTAACGCTGTGGGAAGGAGGAAACACATTCTTACAAGTAACTGCTTAAAATGAGTGAATAAGTAAGGTGGGATAAAAGACCTTGCCAGCTATGACTGCACTGTTTGCAGCAGAATGAGCAGCAGATGGGGCCAGGAAGGCAGGGAAGGCGTTGCAGGGAGACCTGGCAGCTCTGTCTCCTGCAGCTAACCTGCCAGTCTGTCTGCAGCCCAGCACAGCAGCCTGGGCAGCAACTGGGTGCAGGTTGTGCCAGGCCATGGCCACAAAAGGGTCAGCATCTTTTGCATGCCATGGGCATTACTACCTGTGCCTCTCACAGAGATCTTGCTGTGTAATTGCTGTAATGCATCAGGCAGCTCTGTGGAATGGAGGAATTAAGTGGTTTGATTAGTCACCGTGTATGAAATTGTGGCTTGCTCACGTGTCTCCAGCACAGCCCACGGAGCTCTCATCGCTTTTCAGGATGAGCTGCTTCCCTCCAAGGGCAGGAGTGAGGGTGGTAGAAAGGTGGAAAACAGAGTCATATATGTCACAGGGACTGCAGCAGTACTGAGGGGATGAGTCTCTCTCTTACTCGAAGAATTTCCTGGATGAAACACTTCTATATTATTGAGGACAGATCCGTCTCTAATGATTCTGTGCCCTCTGTGAGAAGTGGTTGTGCTTCCATCATGAAAAATTAAAAATTAATTTACTCTCAGATTTGTTTTGTGCTTCCTTTAGGCACTGCAGGCGAGCAGGGAGCACTGTTACCTCTGCACTCCTGCCCTCAGCTTTTCTGCTGGAGAGAAGGACCTGCTCATGCAGGAGACTGGTGTGGCTTCTTTCCCCACAAGGTGTATTTGAAAGGACTCTTTAATAACTCTTTAGTTTTCAAATTTACTTTGGGAAAGAGCTGAGGAAGCTCTGCTCAGAGAAAGGTGAGATGGGAGCAATGCAGCCCAAAGCTGTGTACATGACACTGCCAGGAGAGAGAAAATATTTCTGATAAGAATACTAAGCAGATTAAAGCATGGGTAAAATAGTTGTGCATCAGCACTGTGCCCAGGCATGCCAAAGGAGCAAAGGGCACACCAGGGCCAGGCTGGGAGGCTGCTGTCCCTGCAGTCTGCCCTCACACCCCTGTGGAGTGGGCAGAGGGCAGCGAGCAGCACCAAAAGGAGGATCCTGCTGGGTATGGGCACCAAAACATTGCCCAGGCCGAGGTCAGAGCACCTGGGGCTCTGCAGCCCCTGTCCAGGGCTGGCTCCAGTGGGGAGAGCCACTGAGGAGAGCACTGGGGACTTGTGCTCTGTTCTGGGGACAGGCCCTGCTGTCCCAGCTGTACCTGCTGGGTGCCTGCTGGCCACAGAGCTGCCCCAGAACCCCAGGCATGCCTGGCTGTCCTGGAGTCTGCAGTGGTCCCTGGTCACCACTCCATCACCCACAGCTCTGCCCTGGTGCTGGGACAGCCTGAAGACCAGTATGACCATTTATAGGTTCTTTTTTTCCACATTAAAGTAGTGGCCTTCTCCAGATTAATTTGTATCAACTTTCCAGTGTACTTCAGCAGTAGCAAACCACTGGATAGGAAAGTTCCTTTACATCAATAAGATTTGCTTAATGGAAAAGGACATTACTATTGGGGAAAGAAGCTTTTCCAGCCTGCAGAACCAAATGCCACCCAGCAACATAAAAAAAAGATAAAAGAAGGGAAAAGTGATGGAAACTTGATGGAAAGTGTAAAAAAGTTCTGTGACTTTTTAAACGTGGAGCCTTCTTTATGTTATGTATTTGACAGCAAATTGCAATAGGCTTTTAAGCAACACTCACAAAATCATAGAATTCTCTTCCTGCTACCTGGTTAAGTAAATATATGTTCTTAATAGCTAAACATAAGCAAAGAGCTTCATATTTTTATCTCTTATTCGATTACTACCTTTGTTACAAGATATGCAATAAGAATTTTGGAGCATCCAGAGCAATGACATATGACAGAACTGGGGCATCAGTCACTACCTACAATCACAGTTTCATTCATTATATTTTACATAATTTAACTGGCTGAATCAGCTTATCATTAGGGGAATTTGCAAACCATCTAGAGCTTTTGCACTCAGGTTCATGACAATTTCCTTTCCCCACAGCCACAGCTGTTTCCCCGAGTACCTGCACAGTTATTTCTTGCCTGGGATCTTTACCTATTACATGGGGGAGGTCAGTAATTTCAGCTGAGGCAGATTGGCAGAGTTAGGCTCAACAGGAGCCTGACCCCAGGTTCTGTAGTCAATAGATTATATAATAGAAGTTTATTACTTTTCAGAAGAAATGACAAAACTGAACGCTAACAAACAGATTGACTTTCCTGTGGGGTCACTGTTCATTAAATTTCCCACTGCTTTTACAATCTGAGCTGCTACAGTCATTTAGCCTTTAGCTCAGGTCATTAAAGCAAGAAGATTGTTTCTTTATTACCTTGTGACCATTCTTCATTTTAATAGCATTTTTCAAGTTCTTGTCTTAAAACTGGTGAACACCATAAAAAAAAAATAAAAAAGAAAGAAAGCTGTGCCTTCTGCAGCTTAAACACAAACAAACCCAGCCAGTGCCATCCTTCTCATTTAAAATCTGACAGGCAGCAATTTGTGCCAGGCAGGTAACCAGGTGCCTAATGGAGACAGCTGGGTAAGGATGCAAACTTCCTCCACAGAAGCTGGTGGCAGACTCAGGGCAATTAGCTGTGAAGGTCTCACTCTGTAAAGCAGCAGTCTGCCAGGGAGGCTGAGGAAAATGTGTGCTTGCCACATTTTGGCAGGCTGAGGAACCAAGGGCTCGGAGCTAGGGATGGGGTAGCTGTGCTGAGGACATGCCAAAGAAAGGTTTTGCCACTGGGAGTGTGCCCAGATGCCCTGAGGCAATCACAGTGCTGTGGCTGGATCAGAAACTAGTGGCTTCAACAACCATCTTTTGTCTTCTTTCTTTTTCCAGAAGTCAATATACAGACTTTGAAACAGATTCCATTACAGAAGGTCATCCAGGTACACTATTGATGACTATTGCAGGAAAGAGGACACAGTAACAGTAAGAAACTGGAGAAACTCCCTGCAAGAGATCCCAACTGTCAAAGAAGAAGTACATTTTAAATTTCTTATTAGGTAGATATGCCATAACTTCTGTAACCTTGCAACAAAAATAATTAATCACAGGATTTATTAGCCATCTTAATCACATTCCGTATCTACAGATTTCCACAGTTACAAGGACAGTATTTTATGGGCCCTTCTTTCAGGTCACAGGTTACTTAAAAATACAAGGGCCACAATATCAAATATTTGGTCAAAATAAGAGAACCCTCTTATCTTACATCATTGGTTTCCCAAGGAAAACACCTTTTCTACATACACTACATAATTTACAGTAATCTAATTCCCTCCTTTTCTGATAACATAGGGCTCATGCCTTAGATTTTTATATTGTTTCGATGAAAGATTGAACAAAACTGTTTCATATTTGCGTCCTGCTCATCGATTGTGACCCTTCAACTTTGTTAGCTATCACTGACTAATCAAGGAGCAATGCAACCTGACTGCCTTCCTGCCTGCCCACTCTGAAAGATGACAGAAGCAATAGATGAGATAGGAAGAGGCAAACATCTGTTGAGTCAGTGTTCTGTGACTTAAAGATGTTTTTCTGAGCCCTTAAGCCAACAGACTAACAGCTAAGGATGCCTGAAACAAGAAACACTTGGGAGAACTTTGCAGCTGAGCCACAGCAGGGGAAGGGGATGTGCAAAATCTTAGGCTGTTCCCAACATTACAAGATCCAATTGTTTTTCTTTCCTAAATCCAGATTTATTGTTTGAGGCCATCACCAAAATGTTCTTTGTTTTTCCACTGTGAAACAGATGGCAGAAATGTGTCCTGCAATTTTATTGCTATGTTACAATTTCACTGTGTCATGCTCAAACCAATGGGTTCATTCAGCCCACAATAAAACTTCCATTCTGCTGTGCTGCCTGTGGATGCACTCAACAAAATGGCAGTTGAAAAAGTTTCAAGTTGCTAAATCAATATTTCATTATTTGTCTCATATTGGTTTATTAGCAATAGAAACAAAGCTCAACAACAGATAAAAGCTTGAAATGGTTACTTGGAAAGATGTAACAAGAATGGACTTGTGCACAGTCACTGCATTTTTAATCTTTTCATTTCTCAGTACAAGATTAATACATCTTTTCCAACATGATGAGATTAGACAAAATTGCTCAGCTCTGTTCTTTGTAAGGCTGGTCAAACTACCAGCTGAAAGAATCTTTCTCAAGGTTATACACAAGTGAAAGAAAACTTCTATTATAGATCTACTTTGGCTCAGGCGAGAATAAAAATGAAAGCCTAATCTGTGAAGATGTGTTCAGCTCAAGAGGAACGTGACTAAAGGGAAAACACCTGAAATACAGCAGGATTTAACTCTCTACAGTCCTTTATCAGTGCTTTTCAGCCACAGCAAGAGTCAACCATTCAACACATTTAACAGCTTAAGGCCAGAGGCAGGTCCAGGGACTTGCTACTCCACCTCGGAGGTATTGTCATACCCAGGGCAGAGTGCAGCTGATACATGAATACATAAACATATGTAGAAATCCACTCCCTTGGTTCCTTCAGGCGAATGCAGCAGGCCAAACCCTATTGTTACTGATAGAGGCTTAGAAGGGAAATGACAAGGAGGTATGTTGATGGCAGAAATTGTTTTCTTCTACAAGAAAAATATTGTAAATCTCTTGGCTTTGGGGGATACTTTATCTACTTGCCCTGTAGAGATAACCTGATACACATCACCAAGGGAGCACAGAGGTGACTTAAAAGATCCTAAGGAATGAAAACACCTATCAGGTCAGACAGTCACTGTAAGTTTTTTGGAATAACC
>NW_008676029.1:15329-27093 GCF_000695815.1 Acanthisitta chloris
GCCTCTGATGGAAGATGACTCTTTCACATAGACACCACCAGTGCCTGCACTGGCCAATCCAGTTCAGTGAACCCATATCCCTGGTTGCCCTTGAGGGTGGTTGGTACTGTGGGACTGGTGCAGTGTCCCCATTTTGATGATCTCCCCACTGTGGATTTACTGGGTATCTTGATACGAACCACAGCATGAAGGGAGGCTGAGTCAACACAGAGAAGCCTGTGTTAACTTAATACAAGTACAGACAACAAAGTTATAAAGATATTAGAGATATATATACAGGAACAAAACCAAGGGGTTTGGAGGGCTTTTAACACCCTTGTACTACTACAAATGTAATTGCTTCAATTCATCAGTTGAACTGGACACTTCCTTTTCTTTTTCTCTTTTTTTTCATTTTTTTTTTTTGGGGGGGGGAGACTAAGCCATTATTTAATTGTATCCCTTTCTTTAGATTTGATATTAAAAGAGACCTTTAACATTTCTGAGTGACCTTCCAGTAATTAGACTTGCAAAACCCACCCTGTGGCATTGTATTGAAATTAATTAACTCATCTGCCAGTAGTTTCAATAACAAAGTGAGGAAACACTTTGCATCAGGCACTGGACAGTGACTGCAGGAACATTCCCAAAGCACCTTCATATGAGTTCTCTATGCTCCCTTCAAAGCCATGCAAAACCCCACAGCTTTTACAACGTGCCCCAGAGAAATTAAAATTAAGGACATGCAAGTAAGAGAGACAGGGGTAGCTCTGTGGACCTGGAAAACTTCTGATCCTCATTCAACCTCCTTTGCAGCACAAACCCAGCTGAAGTGCTGCTACCTGTAGCTGCTGGGCATGGCACACAGAGAGCAGAGCTCTCCCCAGAAGAGAGAGGAGTTTGTAAAGCAGAACAGCTCCCTCAGGCAGGGGCAGCTGGTGCAGGTCTCACAGCCTTCTGTATCTCAGGTGTGGCTGAGCAGCTCTTCCTGCTGTAGCTTTGGTCACAGGGAGCATGTTGCTGTAGGCTTGTCCTGAAGTAAAAAAGGGCTCTGAGCAGTGAGCATGTTTGCTTCTCAGAGGCATTTCATCGTGGTGAAATGCAACTAGAGTCAGGCAGAGTGCCATGGGCCATGCACCACAGCATGTCCTTCCTCAGGAGCAGGGAAAGACAGGACCTCTGCCACCTCTCTCACCCAACATTGCCTTTGTCACATCTCTCCCGAGTGCTAGCCAGCCTCAAATCACACAGACAGCAGCTGTGGTGGTGACACAGTCATTGCAGCCCGGGGAGGCTGTTGGAGAAAGCAGAGGGAAATGCCACTAGGAGGTGGGGGACAGCAGGGCTAGCCTCTTCTCACCTGTGAAATCTTGTGGAAGAGGAGCATTTGTTCACACACAACAACAGCAATCTCTTTAAAAGAAAGGATTATTGAAATTATGTTGACTGTCACCAAGCCAATCATTTGTCGTCATCACCAGCACAGAGGAGATGCCAGATGAAAGGTCCACAGGCTGCACTTGGCTGCAAAAACCTGTGTTGGACAGCAAAATGAACTCCACAGGTCTCTAATCTTTGCAAGCCCTGGCACAGAAGAGCTGCTGGCAAAGGGCAGGCCAGAGGTAGTGAATGGTTTGGTGATGTGGGGTAGCACTACTCAGCTGTCTGGGAAGGTGTTTTTGTCCCAGAACAGAAGTCTTATACTTTTAGTGTTGCTTTGGAGAAGACTTTTCAACAGTATGGCACAAAATACAGCACAGGGAGTACTGGCCATGTAAGATGGCTTAGTCAGCCTCATCAAGATAAACACAGCAATCTGGAAATCTCTGGACAAATGAACAATGTGGGATGATCTTTTTTCAGCCAAGTTGCTAGGAGACACCACTGTAGTCAATCATATAACCATCAGCTCCTGCTACTCATGAAGTTTTTAATAAACTCTTTTATACTGAAGAGTAATTCAGTGAAGCTAAAATTGCTGATGGAACCATGCCAGCTTTGACAAAAATAAGCAACAAAACCTGCACTGGCAAAGACTTTTCATGTTCCAGATGGAATTTGTGATCCAAAAAGTATCACTCCAAGGTTGGTGTCACCAGCATACAAAAACCCCAAAAAACCCATACCCTGTAATATCCCTTCATAGAAAAATACTGGTCTGCTTTCCAACAATCTGTAAGAAGCTAATAAGCAAATTAAATCTATGTTTAGTAGTTCAACTATGTGATACTCAGAGATCTGCATATACTATAGAAAATTTCAAGGGATTTTAAAGTTTGAAGAAGATGAAGACTTCTAGTCTAGTTCAATGCACAAAGCAGCCTAATGCCCTGAAGTGAAGGAAACACAAGTGGAAATCCTTGCTCCAGGGCTGTGGCTGAGGGACAGGGCAAGAGTTTGCTGACAGCCCCAGCTCACTGAGTATTTTGGCACTGGTATCATGATTTTGGGAACAGATTTCAGGAAGTCAATGTGGCACTGTGTTCAACAGTAAATGTTGAAATCTCAAAGCACTGTATAGGACAGAACCCCCTTGTTTAAACATTTCTCCTGTCAATGGGGAGACAGGAGGATTTTCATGGAGCTAAGCTGCCTGTGTGGCAATGCTGAAAGGTTATGAAGGTGGGAGCACAACTAGGTAAGAACAGGGAAACTAAGCTACAAGTAACACTTCATAAGGCTGACAAAAATTATTGAAGAGAACATAGCATTAGAAATTATTTTCAAACCTATGTTTCTTTTAAAGAATCTGCACAATAAAAATATCAGTTGTTATGCACTCTGATATAAGAGCATGTGAAAGATTTTATAGGGAACAGAACAAGGAGGTATCATTATTCAGCACTCCTATCAAACATAACGTAAAAATCAGCAAGCTAAGAGGAAAAAACAACCAACCCAGAAACAGAAAATGAAGCCTATAGCTTTTAATGATCACTAGACAGATCTGACTAAATATGCTAAACATCCTTCCACTTCGAAAAAGTTATTAAACTATTCAAAAAAAAAGAATTCTGGAGCTCAGATTGGAAGTAAAAAGAGTTACGTAAATGTTAATACCAGTTCCTACAGGCAGTAAGAAGTCTGAGCACAGCTTTGTGTGCCTGGCTGGCACAGACTGCACAGAGCAGCACGGGCTGTTCCAAGGGATGTCACACCAGGCACAGCTGGCAGAGCTTGGCTGGGCACATGTCCTGTGTGGATGTGCAGCAGAGCCAGCCAAGGCATTTGGATAGTAAAGCAGCATTTTGTTCTCAGCTGCCCCCGTGCCTCAAACCTTGGTGAGCACCCACACATGGAGAACAGAACCTTAACCTCTACAATATGCTCATTGTGGCCAGAACCCCCAGAAGGGCCAGTAGAGCTGAGTGGGCTGTGCTGATGGCCAGGACACTATGCCTTCTCCCAGCCCTTGAGTCTCACCACATCAGCAGACACAGCACGAGCAGCCACACCACAAACCACTGACCCCGGGCCAAACCCTCTCTGATGCAGTGAGACCTCACAGAGCAGCAGAGTCACACTTAGGTTTGGGCTCAGCACTTCTTTTTGGCATGAACAGAAGCTCTTTTAATTTTAAAGTTGGTATTTACCTTCAACCTTGCCCACTCGCCAGTTGCTTTCACAGGGAAATTTTTTTTACTGCTGCCTACACTACTAGCAAGTGAATGTGCAAGTGTGCTGAGCCTTTACTATCACTCTAGAAGTTGTAGGTAAGTTGGAAATGATCCAAAGCACAATTTCAAACAGCTGTTGGATGGACAAAGTACATTTGGAGACATCACCATAATGTTCAGAAACAAGACTGCATATGAAAAGGATACTGAGATCTAAACATCACTGTGGGGAGACACAGCAGACATCAGTGTGGAAATTTTTGGTTTTATTTAAAATGCTGGTAAGGTGGGTACGTACAAAAAATCCAGTCTGACAAACTCTCATATGTCAGGTTTCCTTTCAGAGGGCAAACATATTTTACCTTCATCCATCTGTAAGGAAAAAACCTATGGTTACAACAGATCCATGAAGAGAAAAGCAGACAAAATAAAAATTAAAGGAAAAAATAAAAATAGCAATTCTAATAGCAAATGGAAATAAATGACTTGTGCTAAGAGAGTTTAGGGGTAGCAGCTGGGGAAAATTTTTCAGCTGGTCACATTGCCCTTGCTTTTCTTCGACAGCATCATTTTTCACAAAAAATCCTGGCAAGAAATGCTGCCTGCAGTGGTTTTAGTCTTGGAAATGATCCACGTGTGCTGTCTGCATTGACTGGAAGTAAAAAGGCCACAGGTGGCAGCAGGCTATGCCTTGCCATGTGTCACAGCAGACTGAAACCTGCATCTGCCCCCAGATGTGTGTTCAGCCCCTTGGCTGTGTCTGCCCAGCACTGAAATCTGCTGACCTGGGTACAGCAGGGCAGAATTAAGGGATGGGAAGGGTCCCAGTCACAGTGTGCAGAGCTTGCAGGATGGCACTGAGCTAACAGCCTGAGCCCCTGTGCACAGCCAGGAGTGGTTGCTGCTGTGCCACTGCCAGCGGCAAATGCCGAGAAAGAAAACAGAAAAAAATCGAATTGGGACCCTCTGACCTATGGAATTGGTCCAGAGTCTGTTTGTGGGAAAACACATCCTACACCACGGGAAAGGCCAGAGAGACAGCCTGGTACACATTACTCCTTAGGCAGAGATTTCATTGCTGAGAGTATCAAAATCAATTTTTTAAGAACTTTTTTTCTTCTTGCTTTAAGCTCCTCAGCTGACCCCAGGAGTCATGCAGGTACCAAAGCTTCCAAGTGGAGAAGGAAATGGTGGGTTATGCTGAAAAGTCTTGTTTTGATTCTTAGGTTTTGTTGTTTCCAAGGGGAAAAGAGCACAGTAGTGTGTGTTTGTATTGCATGATACACAGATACAGGACAGAGAAAGAGAACACAGGTCTTAATATTACAACAAATATTGCTGCATGGAGGTAAATGGTAAGCAAGTGCTGTATGATATATGTGCTGGTATATATATATATATGGTCAAGAGAATGTAAGCAAGGCCTTTCTTGGACTGACTTGTTGCTTAGCATTCAATAACTCACTGCCAAATGAAAAATACAATTACTGAGATCCCCCCTCAGAAGAAAAGCACAGTTCAACTTTCTGTCAAAGCTCAAAGTTCAATTACCCTGTAGCAAATCAGTCAAACGTGTGTGCAGCAAGCAATGAACAGTACAGATGTCACCTCACTGCTTTCAGCTGAACATGGTTTTCCTGCCTTTTAAAAACCAGCAACCAGCACTAGGAGACATTTACAAAGTTCACATTATGCAGAAGATAAAAAGAAACCTATTGGTGTGATTTAGAGCAGCAGAGAACAGTGCTCAGGGCATGTGAAACAGCAAATAATGAACATTCATCACTAGTAACCTACACGATGATCTGATTTTTATAGACACCGAGGTCCATGATACCAGTTTATATCCATGGTGTTTCTCTAGCTGGAAGCCAGGGATGCACAGGTAATCATGCACTGAGCCATGTGCAAACACTCCAGGTGATGCTGATGGATGTATGGCCAGGACACAGTGTCTGTGCACAGCAAGCACCACTGAACCCAGGGCAGAGCCTGTCTGGGTGGCACTGGCCTGGGCTACACAAAAGCTTCCCAAGGGGAGCAAGGTGCTACACTGGGCACACGACAGCCTGGAAAGTCACACACACTTTGCTCTTCAAGGGACTCTCTTTGCCCTTGTGTTATGACAGGTACAAAACTGCACTCGTGCCCACAAAGCTCAGACACGAACCTCCCTCTGAGCTTTACCAACCTCTGCAAGAGGCTCCAGCCATGCAGAAAGCTCTGAACAATACCAGGGACATATCCTGGGTACCAGGGTGAGGAAGGATGACACAAAGTTTATGTTGACTGGAATGGAGACTTTCAGTTCCAGCAGGGATCACTATGCAATGTTGGGTTTGGGCTGTTTTGGTTGTTATTAAGACATCATTCCCAGAGCTGATGCAAAATTTTGTAATCATTTTCAAATGGCTGAAGTCAACTTTGAAATTAAGTCCTCTGCCTTAAGTATTTTTTGCTACAGTGAACTATTTCAATCTGTTGTAACAGATAATTTCTGCTTTCCCATGACCTGTGACTGTTATTTAGCTATGGCTCCAGCAAAAGCTTTCTTTAAAACTGGAAGCCATACAAATTCACAAATCTGATTAAAACTGAGCCTGAATTTTGAAAGAATAGACTTTCTTACCTGCAAATAAAATTATATGTATATTTTATATCATCAAAGCAATTGATTCATGCAACTCATTAAGTCCCCAGAATGACAGAAATTAAAAGACAACTTAAATACACAATTCTCACTGTAGTTGTGTAGAATTGATATTTTGAAGCATTAGAGGAATCTTAAAAAATTTTATTTAGCATATTGAAAAACAAATGTTACAAAAAATTGTCTATAAACATAGGCAAAAATGTTTAAATAGGATAATTTAATGTAAACCAAGCCCCTTTCAAATATGCAATACTGTAATCAGAGGTTATTTACATCCAGTGAAGACAGAACAACCTTCACTAATGTTAATATCATCTAAGCAAGTCATTAATTTCCATAACTTCTGAAAACAGCGACACATTTAAGTTATAGTAGCTAAATCATCTTCAGTCCTAATACAAGATGAAATTCAGTGTTACATTCAGGAGTGGGAAAGGCAGCACCCTGACTATCCATGTCCTCAGTGAAGATAGCACTGCATTCAGAGCTGCAAAACCTCAGAGGTACAACTATAAATTCAGATTTATTGCATGACATTGCATGACAATTACAGGATAGGTAAAATAACAACAAAAAAGCTGTATAAAACCCCAGTACAAATGAAATTTTATTTTCCAATCAGGTTAGAAAAGCCAGCCACAAGACCAAGTTGTTTTCCCACGTTTCAGCAAACAGAACAAAACAATTTGTAATTTGACACTATTCCAACATAGAGAAAACTGTTCATGTCAGAGGAAATACATTTGGATAACTGTCCCACACAAGTTTTGTTTAGCTATGAAATTTATTCACCAAGACACAGATTTATAGCCCACAATGGCTTTCATGCTCCTCTACATGGAAAAGGCATAGCCCAATAAACTTGACTCATAGATCACTTTAGGTATTTGGTTGCGTTTGGTTTTTGTTTTTTTTTTGGAATGGCAAGCATTGATTTTGGATTGCACATCAAAGTATCTACAGGATACCGTAACAGGATAAAGTAATATATTCAACTTAGGAGCCAGAAACAAAGCCTTTAAAAGGAGTGGTGGAATATTGGGTGAAAAGAAAACAAGAAGAAAAGGGAAAAGCCAACTCAGCTCATCTCTAAAGTTTGAAAGCAGAGTGCCCATGTTCAGGGGATGATGACATCTGCTGAATGTGAAGTGGGTGATCTCCATGCATTTCCTACAGGAAAGTCTCATATCCTAACCAGAAAGCTACTGCTACAAGCTACAGTTAAAACTAGTATCTGTGCTGGCAGGCACAGGAGATGCCAATATGGCACAGACACTGAAGTACCAGCTCTTTCTGAGGTGGTTCCTGCACGTTGGGATGAGGCACTTTGTTTTCGTAACATCTGCCTGGAGCAGTTTATTTATTGACTGTCACTCGGTACAAAAGGAGCTTTAACTTCTACAAGTGGCAATTCAGGATTCACAAGAGCTAAAACCACTTCAAAAGAAAAGGTCAGACAGTCCAAAAACAAGACCCAGGCAATTTTTACTACAAGTGTCCAAAACATATTGTACTTATATGCCCAGAATCTATTTTATGTAATAAATACAAATAAGAGTTACAGTTTTGACAATGGAGTCAGGAGTTTGGCCAGGAGTTCATCTAGTAACTCTACTACTACTTGCCTTAGCAGCTGAAGATCTCCAGCAGACAACTCAGGCAACCTAATCTTTGTCAAAAATGAGAACATTAAATGAATCATAAAATCCTCACTCATGTCAATACATTAGAGCATAATCTTACTGAAGTGTGCACATACACCCCCATCTATGACCATACATTCCTTTCCAGTCTCTTCCTGCAAAAATCCTTCTGGAAAAATTGGGCCAAGCCCCCATCAGACTGACATTAAGACCAGTTTCAAATGGATGGCACTGGCATTTGGGGTATTTGAAACCAGCTGTGGTTTGGGTTTCTGTTGTAAGAAAGTCAACATGACAATTTAGTCCTTCAGGGCTAAATACATTTCAGTTGGTGCTAATGGATTGGTAAAACACAGACAGTACTAAGCTAATGCCTCTTTACCCTGGTGTGGGAAGAAAGAAATCAGAAACGAATAGTCAGAAGTTAAACCAAGCAAATGAACTTTAAAATCAAGCTGGGAAAAAGCATCACCACACATGAACTGCACCACCTTAACTATCATCAGTGTCTACACCAGGTGGGTGAAATTCTATATATAACTTGCATCATCTGGCAGAAACCCACATCTCTTCAGCCTCAAAAAGTTACTCCACACTAATGCTTGGGGTTATGCCTGCATGTTCTTAGAATTCCTTGTTGGAATGCAAAAGCAATAAATATATTTGTTGTTGGAAGAAGGTATCTGTTTTCTCTGCAAAGGATTTCCACAGGCACCAATACAAGGTGCACACACAGTATATATGAGAAAGGCAAGAGAGTGTCAGAACTTTGGGAAAGGATTCATAGCTGGGGAAACCTTGAGGAAGGTTTTCACAGTTGGGGAAAAAAAAAGGAAGTCACACACACTGAATTTCCTTTTTCCCCATTTAAAAACGAAAGTAATACCTTTGGGTTTATGTGCTTATGGTCCCAGTGAAGACTATGGCAGGAAGTCTATTATCAGGATCTTATCCACACTTGAGTATTTCAGTATTCCATTATTTACTGTTGCATGAATTTTCAAGTTCTGAAGTTAACATATGCACATTTCTCACCTTGAGAATACACAAGTAAAACCAGATAGGAAAACAGGGGAAAGGCAGAACAAAGACAAAAACATACACCATTAAATTCATTAATGAGTGTCTTAGTAGCTTCTAAACATTTACAGAATTTTGAACTGTAACAGCAAAAACATAGAATATACCTCCTCTGCTAGGACTCTGAAATTATTGCTATTACCCCAGCATTCTCTAAAGGAGATCCTGGTTTGAACACAAAGGATACTCCTCTCAGCCTCCTGAGGACCCACGACAGGGTGGAGCATGGAAAAAAAACAGGTGAGAAAAAGGAACCAACCAGACAAGAGGCAATACTGCAAAATCAGTCCCTTTAGTGTATATAACTATTCAAACATTGCTCAAGGATTCCCTATTGCAGGGAATTTTGACAGTCTGCAGTAAGAAAGGGGAGGGGGATCCCACAAATCTTGTGGGGGATGTGGACAATATTTGGAATAAAATATGTGACATCCCTCAAACAGAGGTACTTTTGAGAAGTATGACAGAGCACCACATCTGTATCTGCAAACACTCTCAGTAAGAGAATAAGGAAAACATTCCTTATCTTTTAAGACCTTCTGTAGGGGGAAAAAAATCCCAAACCCAAAGAACGAGTGAACCTAAAAAAAAAAAAAAAGTGAAATTCATCGTCCAAGTCCATTAAATTACAGAAATGCATAATAAGCCAAGATAAAGTGCTACAAAATGATTCCTAATTTTTCAAAGGTCCATGGCATCGCTCTTGTTTTACTTAGCACTGGTGACGATGGGAGACAGAGCAATCGCACCGGCTGAACTGGAGTTGACAATGTCTTCGTATTGTGGGGGTGGATCCAAATGCTGCTCAGTTTCACTCCTCCTCAGACTGATTTCACCAGTGGCTTCCTCGTATGAAGGAGGAGGATCACAGTTTGAGAGCCTGGTGGATATGGAGTCTGACCGTGCGTCCGTGTAGCTCAGACCTCCCGGGGAGAGCCCACTGACTTCATACAATTCCTCCTGTGGGGAATGAACAATGCTGAGCGGTGGGACAGGAGCTCTGCCATCAGCCACAGCTCCCTGGGCTCCCCTGGGCACGTACACCGACTGCCTACGCATTTTCTTTTTAAACAGGCATCTCCAGATGACAAAAATGACAATGAGGATAACGAAAAGGCCAATGATTAATGGGAACGCAAGGTAAAATGAATACCAGGTATGTCCTGTGTTACTTTCTCCCTGGAGTCCGTTTTTGTAGACTTTCCAGAACTCCTTCTAGAAGAGCAAGACACGATAAGTCAGAAACTAGAAGACAGTTAAAAATAAATAAGCAACGTAAGCAAGTTGTTTTAAATGAGTGAGGAACAAAAAGGCATTTCAAATCCTCATGATTAAAATAAGAGCTGGCATGGATAAGCACACACAATAAACTTTCAATTTTTCTTCCCACATGATTACTGACACAAAAGGGACTTGGTTTTACAAAATGAACTCCTCACTCCTTTTAAGATTCCTGTGTCTGCACTCAATATTTACAAAGATGCAGCACAGACAGGACTAGGCAAAAACACACAAACAAAACCCCCAAACAAACAAAAAATTCCACAAAAACTAGGGAAGAAAACCTCAACCACCCCACCTAATCGGCATGCACATCAGCCATCAGGTGGGTCAAAACTTTTCAGCACCACTCAAGGTAAAAGTTTGGGTTTCATTTGTTTGTTTCAAAACTGTGATAAATACTAACACAATCTGACAGGGAAATACCAGTTCACAGTGACAGAACATTCTGGCAAAGCACAACTATGTTGTACTGTCATCCCATAATTTACACTTCCCCCACCCTCTGGCTCATGCAGCAATTGTTGTCAGCTTATTTTGAGTTGATCCAGATCCTCTCTTTACAGCTAAAAATAGCTCCAGTGCTATGAGAATATTACACAGCTTTTTATATTCTAGAAATCTTGACAACACAGCTACAGATAAATGGAACATAAAGCGAAAATATGAGCAAGTGAAAACTAAATGAAGGGGGACACCAATACTTGGAGGTCCTCTTTGCTACATTAATGTGCACAAGTGGGAGCACAAAGATCATGCTGCCATCCAATGTCCTCTGCAGTGAATGCTATGAAAAAACAGTACAAAAGGAAAGCACACCCTGCCTCAAAATAGTGGTCATCTTCACCTGTGATGTAAGATCTCTCCTACTGAGAAACACTTGCACTGTGTTGTATCGTCATGTATAATTTAAGAAAAAAATAATTAATGCCCCCCCCTCCAATCCATGCCAGAAGCTCTGAACTCCTTTGTTTTCTTTGAAAATGCAGAGAGCTGATGCAGTCATGCTCATGGCAGCATCCATTTGAAATGATAGCACACACCTCATGCAACTATTTATAAAAGAGTCATCAGGTACAGTTGGTATTGTCATTGCTCAGTCGTTAGCAAATGATGTATTCAGGTTGCAGACTGACTGACTTTGTGCACAGACAAATCACATCCATCAATTTTTTTAGTTCAGGACTGCTGCCACGTGACCCACATTAAACAGAGAATGTCACCAAACTGATCCCAGAGGCAGCCTGAGTCCAGAGGCAGCATCACCTGGTGTGGAGGCTAAGCTTGCCCTGTGCAAAGCCAGGACCAGGACACCACGGGCAAAACAAATGCCCATTCTGGACCAGAATTTACTAAGGTTGAGTGCAATGCCATGTGCATGAAACAACTGTCCCATAAATTTTCTCTTCCAAAGATGAATTCAGTTCTGTTTATGCCTATACTCAGGGCAAGTTCCAAAGAGCACAAAAATTTCAGTTCTTACAGCAGTCCAGGATCAGGCATTTTCCCTA
>NW_008676029.1:27110-45735 GCF_000695815.1 Acanthisitta chloris
GTCACAGTGCCCCTCTCTGATGGGAGCCCAGGTCGAAATCACCTAAGCTAAGTCAGGTAGCATTGGCTTCAAACAAAGCAAGAAAGTCTGGGAAGACAAACTCTAAATACGCTACAAGGACTCTCCTCGATGCACTGCTCCTCTGTGAACCCCAGATCGACTGTGCTGAGTTTAAACAAACCTGTTTGGGGGAGAACTAACAAAAAATTACATTAGCTGCACAACTGAGGACTTTTGGGATCTCTGCATGATAAAAACTGGCAAAACCAAACACCTCACCTTCTCCCCACCAGATTATCAGGCAATTAAGAAGATTTCTTACCTATGATCTTTCCATCTGGTTAAAATACAACTAACCAGATTATTATTAGGAATAAATAATAAATATTTTGCTGACTAAAATGAAGCAGAAAAGGACTCATCAGGATTATGAAATATTACTGTCTGTACTGGAACCAAACTTCCCACTTGATGGTTCTGCGGCCTCAACGGCAGCAAAGAAATAAAATGGTGCAATGTTTGTTTCTAAGGGCAAAGTCACAAAGATTTACTGAAAGCCATCAAATATGCTGTGCAAGGATATGTCATTTTAAAGACTCTGTGGGGGAGAAGGGCAGTTTTGATGAAAAACAAGAAATCACACTTCTCTCCTAGCAATCTGTTTTGTGTTGCAGACCACAGTGGAAATGCACCTTCTCCAGTGGAAGGGCAGCAAGTAGTGAATGGTATTTCAGTATTGTTTCATGCTACTTCTGGCTCAGATCTATCTGCTGCAGAAAACTCTCAGTACCTTCCTTAGAAAGCTGAAACACCAACATCTCTCCTTGGCACTCTGCAGCATGGGAAAGCAGCAGCAAAGCTGTTTTCCTCAGGCACTGAGTTCAGAGAAGGGTGTGTGGCTGTGGGGATGTTTGATTCGGTGATGTGACCAGACAGGTGCATAAAGAGCTTAAGGTAAGAGTTTAAACTGCCTTAAGGATGAAAGTACTTTAGTGTCCTCTTTCAATACGTGCCAGGCAAAGAAAACTCCAAGACAGTGTAGACACTCCCCACTCTCCAGTCAAAAAATTACACTACTTTAGGTCTAACTCTATCTTACAGAGACAGAGGAATAAAGTTCTGCACACAGATGAAAAACACTAAGAAAAATATACCTGTTTAGTCTTTAAAAAAAATAATCTTTAAATGTTCCTCTTCAGAGGAAAAGGAAAAAACAACCGACCAAAAAACCCCCACAACAATCCCCCAAAATCCAACCCAAACCTTACTAGCATACCAAATCCCAAGGTTTCCAGCTTGCATATTTGCAAGTCAAACATCAAGGAGCAGCACAAAGACTTTTAGTTCCAGACTGACACAATTGACAGGAACTGCAGGAAACTAATCCTTCAGGTTTGAGTTGCACAGCTGCCAAGCAGCTCTCCCCCTGCCCTGAGCTACACCACACAGCACAGGGAAGGTGCAGGAGGAGGACAAGATAGCTGGTCAAAGTCAAATCCTGCTCAACAAAACCACAGACAACTTCAGTGAATTTGCAGCGTGAGGATTTGTACAAACTGCTGTGAAGAAAGCAAGAGGGGGAAATACTGAAAACTTACAAAGTAGCTGTATAATTCATACAGAAGGTTAAAGAGTAATTTAGAAGCTGGAAAACTCAGCACAAACGTCCCTTCCACAGCTGCTGCTCTCCTAAACCAACAACAGAAAGGACTTGTTTTCTACTTGACAAAATTCTTAGCTTGTGATTAATGAAAAGGACAGTTCAGCAACAATTTATCCTCGAGTGCTCTACAACTGGGAATACTATGTGTAAATGCCTTATAAGGCTGAAAAACTAAGTTCAGAAGGTCATGGAATCAGATAACCACAATGGAAAAGACTCAGAAAATACCTAACACATATTCCTGCCAAGAACTACTTTTCTGAGTGTACCTTACTGCTGGCAAATCCAGTCTGAAATAATCAAAAGGATTCTCTAAGGCATCCCAAAAACATTTGGAGAAAATTTGCCAGAATTTTATTTCCCTTTTATTTGTAAGATTGCTCAGAACAGACTCAGCATCAGTCAGCTGGATCTGAATGCTGAATCAAGGGATCCACATCAAAGTCAAGATACTCACACCCTGTCGAGAATTTTAGCTGATACCTTTACTGCATGTGGCAGCAGCATCAGCCTCTAATGATCCTTGGTGAGTTCTCTGAGTTGTTTTAAAGGTGGGCTAGTAATATGCCAGTCAGAAGACAACTTGGCATTCAGTGGGCAGAGGATGTGAACAAAGCAATAATGGGAAGTGAGTGTACCTGTTACACAGTTCTCCTCTGATCTGTCCTCAATTTCAGGTGGCAGGAAAAGATTCACCTCTTCCCTTCTGGGTATTTATCCAGCATCCATAATTACACAGACTGACACTGGAAGACTTACTTGATCACATCATTTTAGATCTGGGGCTGACAAGCTTTGAGTTGCTTGCTAAGTGTTTTAGTACTCTCTTTGTTTGTTTTGCTAGAATAAAGCAATATAGATAACATTGCAATTTCTGTAATACTTAAAATTCATGGGAAATTTGCAACACACATGAAGATCTGTGACTTCCAGATTTTAAATTCTTCATGCAGTATTATTTTAACAAAAAGAGTTAATGGAAATAAAATTATTAGCAGTGCTGCAATCACACCCAAATACTTCGCACAGTAACCTTGGAACAAAATCTGTGAGTCTCAAACAACCTCTGACACTGAGCAGAGACCACACACAGGGCTGCCTGCAGGTACAGGTACCACCAACAAACAGATTCACTGGATCAGACCTAGGGTTCACCTAACTGTTAACTTCTCTCTGACAACAATCACCAGAGGCTGCTGAAAGGAGTTTAAACATAAGCAGGCAGTGATACTGTCCCAGATTTCACATATTTGTACTTCAAGAACTTCCATTAGCCAAAGCTGACTCCTTTTATTTAATGGTTCCAGACTGATTTATCTTCCCTTCATTTACATTGTTGTTCTGAACCTGTACAAGCTTTTAGGATTTGAGACATCCTGTGGCAAGGCAGTTCACAGCTCTATTAGCTGTGGTGAGAAATGCTTCTATTTCCTTTGAACCTGCACCTTCTAGTTCCCTTTGATGTGCTCAGCTCTGCTATCAGAAGGATGGCAAGTGACCTCAGCTCAACCTTCCTGCTCCTCACAGGCATCAGCACATATTCTGAGTTAACTCTTTTATGATCTATTGCTGTTACAGAAATCTTTTCATATCTTACTCAGCTGTCACACTTCTCTGGCCTCTCCTCATCCACTGATTTGTTTTAAAGAGGGATGGAGACCAGAGCTGCACATGGCACAGTCAGGATGTGGGTATGCAATGATGTAATTCCGTTCTCTATTGTGATCCCTATTCAATTATTTTTTTTCAGTTTCCTTGCACTCAGGTTTTTTATTTTGTTTTGGCTTTGTTTGACTGCTGAACATCGTTCCCAAATTCGGTTCAGAGCAAATCACATACATAATGAATGTTCCCTTTTCCCCCACATGCATTACATTTGTCAACACTGAATTTCATGAACTGTTTTATCCACAAAGTCTTGCAAATTCTTCCCTGTTGGCTCAAGCCTAACATAATGGTATTATTTTTATAATTAACTTTATCATTTTAAATAATAATTCTGAACCTGCCAAAATCCCCAAGCCCACACAATATTAAAATCTGCCATGGAAATAATGAATGCCATGTTCATATGCTTGACACGCAGAGCACTAATTAAAAACTCAAGCACTAAAAATAACTTGAGGGAACTGCTTGATATTATTTCAATATTACAAATCCATATGTTGCACAGCTCCCCAGGGGACTGCAGGAAAACAAAGAACCAAGTGGACAAGATAAAAATTAAAAGAGATTACATGAAATGAAGTCACCATGAGCTAAATAAGCTACAGATCCTCTTTGAATTCCAGTCTACCTATACTATGAAATCATTGATCCTTTGTTTCTCTGAAGATACTGTATCATGTTCCTAGTCTACTGCATCCGTTTTCTTCCCCTGGGACACAGAAGCTAAGTCTTACTAAGTGGCTGTATGAATGGATAGTGCTGGGGGACAATGGACTAAAAAAAGCCTAAGTAAATGGGGCAGGTCAGGCAGCACTGCACATTAGCAGGGTCTAGCCCATTAGCAAGCTCCCAACAACACAATCCAGCAGCTAGGAAACAAGAATACAATAGCAGAAATGGATAAAAAGGCAGGACCTTATTGGAAGCTCCTTCACCACGTGTGGCAAGAAGAGAAATTGAACTGTTTCTATTTTACTCCTTCCCAAATACCTCTGCAATGGACATGGTATCTACCGAAACACAAAATGCTCCTAAGTGGGAGAAAAGAAGTGTTTACATTGCGTTCTCTCTGGTGATTTGAACAAAAAATCAAAAGTGATATGGTGTTAGAATTTATACAAGTTGTCTCATTGTTCACACTATTTGTAATTACACAATGAGCTATCATTAGAAGTAACTACATCAAACCAAGTATGGGAGGCAAAGAACATGTGTGTGCATGCAGTTAAAGCTTCAGAAAAAAGCAGCTTTGAAGAGACACCACATGTCCTACTACTTCATCTTAATAAATCAGAAATTTTTCCTTCCAGCCTTATCCATCTCACCAGGTATGACCTCCAACAAAAAGATGTCAAGAACTTAAAATGCCCAGTATGCCTTCACACATTGCTATTTTTTCATGCAGAGCTCAGTCATTGAAGAGTGGAATGCACAAATTCTGGAAGAAATCTGCAGTGTTCCCTGTGCCACTTCAACCACTAAACCATTGGCTTTGCTGGTAAACTTCCCCGTGCAAAAACACACAAGGGAGAGAAGCTGTTTTTGGAGATAAGTTTTCCCAGTCACACTTTCTAGCAACTGCTTCTCACTTTTGACTTATCTTCAAATTCAGCCCTAATTTCAACCATGTCTATCTTCAATTAAAAACAAAGAAAAATTCTTGACTGTATTGCATTAAATATTTCAGACACCACCATCAAAAACCTGGTTTTATTTGTTGAAAGGAAGATAAGATATGTGGGAAATGATGTGCAGCTATTGCTCGAGAGCCATCAGCCCACAAGCCTCTTTTAATTAGGGAAGCCAATGGACTTAGGCAACAATTCTGTGTGGGCAGTTTCTGCTTCATTCCCATCAAGTTAATGTATCGCTGCCCTTGCATAACACATGGTGGCACCGAATTTATTGCTCTTTCTGTGTTTTAGATCACTGCTCCTTAACAACATTCTCTGGGGGCTTGTAGATTTCAGCTTGAAGAGGCCACTTATTTTTAGACTGTTTGAAGGGCACTGACACTTTGGCCAGCTGCACCAGCACCTGGGATTTGAAGGTGTATTTTAAATGGAAAGGTTTTAGAGCTGCTCACTCACTTCACACGATCATATTCAATAAACAAGTTATTCCTGGAGGAGTGAGGTAAGTGAAGACTTGTGCACTCTGCTTCTATATGCTCTCCATAACTGTCCCAATCCCATCATTTCTTCCAAGCAAGACAACTGCATTTAGGATATCAAGGTTAGACTTCAGTGTGTGATGACAGGACAACCAGTACATAGGCTACTTGGGAAACAGAGCTGCCAAACAGATGACAGTTCTGCCCACCTTGTCTCCAGAAGGAGTATTAATTAATACACCCCACCCATCTTTACGTAGAAGACAAAACATACCGTTTTTTCCTCATTTTCAAATGCTTCTCTTGCTTCTTCATAGCTACAGATTTCTTCTTTGCATTCATGCTCTATGTCACCTTGCTTTAGTTCTTCCAGAAATGTGTTGGCTCTTGGGTATCTTTTCAACACAGAGTTGGCTTTGTCCTCTGTTAAGAACACTGAATAAGAAGAGGAGAGACAACAAAAGTCACTTCTGAAATAGATACCCAAAACCTCATGCTAAAATTGCTCAAAGAAAACTTGCTTTTGAGAAACAGTGATCTTTTTCAAAGCCTTTACCTTTATTTAGCATGATAAAATGCCTTTCCTAGTGTTGTTCACTGTTGTAAGTAGCTGGACCTATGATTTCATTAGTCATTGCTATAATGTCATAAATACAATAGACCTCAATTAGGCATCATAGTTGTGTATGCTTAAACTAGACTGAAGCTGGTGCCTGAGTGCTCAGGAGAGACAGGCACATGCTCAGCTCAAGCAACTTCTTAAACTAAGATGACACAGAACAAACAAATCCTGCTTGTGAACATCCAAAATGATATTGGAAACAGCCTGAGGGCATCACAGCCAGAATGCTCTGAAGTTTTCTGAGATAAATATTTATGACTATTACCCAGAGTCACACACACCAGAACAGCTGCATTTATCAATGTTTAAGCCTGTAAGTTTTCTTAACTTGGAAGCAGACTAGCTCCCTTCACTCCTGAAATCTCAGCCATGAAATGGGCACCCTAGTGGAGGGGGGAAACCTAATAGGAGGGGGAGGGGGGGGACAGCCTCTTTCTATTTCCTTGAATCATACACAAAACCTGCCTTTATTTGATGAATCAAAAAAACCAACCCCAAAAGGCAACTAATGTTCTGACACAGGTATTTACTTGCTTTCCTTAGTTTTCTGTTCAAGGAAGAGAGCTGGAAGCAATCTCTTTTCCTCTGATGTTCCAGCTCTCTCTCAAACTCTCTGACCCAATAACTTTTACAGTAATATGAAGCAACTGGAATACTCTGAAATCCATCAGCCTGAATTACCCAGGAGGTACATCTGCACTGAATGGTGCAGAAATTCTCCAGGTATTTCAGGCCATGAAGCAGGAACAGGATGTCAGTGCTACACTGCTCTTGGGCTCTCACTGCCAAAAAGAGGGGCTAATGATTCCATGCACTGCCACACTAATGCACTCATTCCACTTTCCTGACCTGTGCAATCATTTGTGCATTGCTTCATTTACAGCCAGTCTGGGACTGCTGATATGCTGCCAAGGAGTTTTTCTTCCCCTTTAATCTTCTGATTTTTAATGTTATAAAAGGAGGGCAGCAAGTGAACAAAGAGGATCACTATGCCTTTCTTGTAGATAGATGTGGTGGCATTTGTCAGCAGTGACACTATTAGCATCATTAGGCTGATCTCCTTTAATTTAATTTTGTTTAGTCTCTGTGGTGTACTGTTGCAATGGGTTTATGTGGCAAGGTTTTGGTAGGGGTGGCTTCTGGGAGAAGCTGCTAGAAAATACCCCTACGTCCAACAGAGCTAATGCCAGCTGGCTCCTCCAAGACTGACCTGACTTTGTTAAGGAGATTTACTAGCAAATGCAAGATAAAAGAAAAATCAAAATTATGATTTTGGCATTATGTAAGAGAGACACAGAAACAAATAATCTAAAGCCTGTTCCACTCCCCCAATTTTTGTAGAATATAGATGAAGATATACAAGTACCAAATTTAATGCATTTGAAAACATTATTTCTTTAGACATGCTTGTGCTCTGTGTAGCTGCAATACTTGTCTTTTAGCAAGTTTTTGTGCATCAGAAAGCTACAAAGAAAATAATCCAAAGACTTACTTTAGTTTTACTATTATTGAAGAGAGAAATTCATTCAGATCAATCTGTTATACATTCCCAAGAAAACCTGCATGCTATCCTAATAGTGAATGGATACTCTAGCAAGGTGAAATTCAATCAGAATCAGAGTCAGGCAAGGGCATGAGAGGATAAATACATCACAGCCTGCCAGCTGAAGCTGTGACAGGCAAAGAAAATAGGCTTCAGGTCTTTAGTGACAGAAAGAACAGGGAGCAGCAGCATGGGAAAAGTGTTCTGGGACAGAAGTGTTGCCGAAGCAAAGCCCAGGGCACCCTGGACACCAAAACCAGCTCGACTGAGAGCCATTAGTGAGGCTTTTTTTGAGTTCTTACCAATATCCAAGCAGGCTAAACCCACCACTAAATACTGAAAATAAACATGTAATTTTCAATTTAAAGCTGCTACTATTACATTTGAATTTTTCTGTAGGTCATCATAATAAAGCCTGGAAATTCAGCTCTGTAGTCTTCATCCTGCAGCCACCTTCCAAAGGCCCACAAGTGAGTTTGTGATGATTATTATGGTCTGCAAATAATATCTTTGTCAGAACAGTAGTATGACCCCAGTTCAGTTCAGTGTGGGCAAAGATTTACATCAGATGTAATGCCAAAACCGGTTCAATGCCATAGGGCACTTTTTGTGCAAACTGAGAGGGATTCTGAGCAGAGTTTTGGGGAGTGTTACTGCCAACTTCACAGGGAGTGATGAAGAACACACACTCATCACCAAGTTAACAAACTTACCAGTATCCATGATGATTGCTGTCGAGGCAGGAACTTGCAAGTATCGAGTCTGTAAACAAAAGAGGAAGCATGGTGTTGAGTTTGTGAATTACAATGAACTTGGAAAAGATTCTCTTGATTCCCAAATACTGTTATAAATATATCAGCATTGGAAACCCCATCATTAATCAAGATTAATCCCTGTTTTGAGTTGTACCACTACTACATGCAGACTAGTTTCAGTAGGATAGGAATACTACCCAAAAAATGCTAACTCTTGTGAAAGGGTGAATGCTTTAAACTTTTTCAAGGCTTTTCATATTCAGAATATGCAAAAATGTTAATATGAAACAGAGGGTGTGTATCACTTTAAATGAAGTGCAACCTGTTTTGCCTAATTGAACTTGCAAGGTATTACATTCTCTTCTGTAATTACTTATACTTTAGCTAAAACAAATTCACTAGGCAGAGATCATCAAGTCAGCTCATTATCTTCAGTCTATGGATCAGATTTTTTGAAATCAGAATGAACACACATAAATTCAGAGTCAGCTCCTGATTAAAACAGGATACCTGCATAAAGTTCAAGGGCAGAACAAGACCTGCACTTTGGGAGTGGAACTTGCAATACATGAGAGGATCCCAACCTGCCCTACAAGAACTTACATGTACTTTGTAGCTCATCTTGGAAAGAGAACAGACAAAAGATGCTCTCAGTCAAGAAAGTGCCTGAAGCTCACTGCACCCACCAGGCAGAGAGCCAACAGGAGCTGCATCTGAAGGCATCAAAAGTAGTTTGAGGGACTGGTTTCAGTTTCTTGGAGTCTTTATTAGCATGGGAAAAGTTAGGAAAGTAAAAGCTTTCAGCAAAGTTTAAGAAAGGTGCAACTGCCTAACCAAGTTAGTAGAACACCATGAGGTTAAAGGGTTTTTATTAACAAATTACCTATTCCTAAAGGTTAACACTAGTCTTCAGAGGCCAAGTTACACATCAACATATCACAGCACACTGATGTCCTCACTTTCCATAAATCCAAACCCTCATAAGCAAACCTCAGTGTAAAAAGTTTGGCCATGGCTGTGGTAATAAACAACGAGGGAAAGTTAACACGCAAAAGATTTGTCTCACTCAGACTACATTGGACAAGGAAAACAGCAAAAGAGAGAAGTGGAAAAAACTCTCTGCTTTGTGCTATTCATAACATTATGAAACATTACCATGAATTCTGATTACATAAGGACCCAAAGCCAGAGACCAGATCACCAAGAGAAGCCTGTACTTAGCAGATTGCCATTGCCTCCTAAACCCAACAGCACGTCCCATTACTCACGGGAGGAGCACACAGAGCTCATCCCTGGGACACTGCCCTGGGAGGGAGAGAAGGTGGCTCCTCACCACTGCAGCTGCCTGAGACTGGGGCCTCAGCTCTGCCTCAGCTCCATTGTCCTTTCTTCACTTAATGTTCTTTGTTCTGTTAAAGCTGTGGCAATATTCTGGCTGGTTATTCTCTGCATACTTCCAGGCTCCTCTGGTTCAAAGGGAGAGCTGCTATAGGCTAAGGTATTTCTTCCTTCCCCTCCCTTTCAAAACCAGTGAAGAATGTTTTCCTGATACACATATTTTGGTGAGCAGGACACGTGGCAGGAGAAGTACCAAACCTCTCTTCACCAAGGGAAAATTTGGGTGGGTTGCATCATTTTAAAACCCCTGGGGACCATCTGGGGCAGTTCCTGGGAGCCATAATTGAATGTTTACATAACTATCTGTACGGAAACAAGAATTCCACAAATCCCCAAGAGACTGTGCCTTCCTGAGCAGCCTATAGAGCAGAATTTCAGACACCTCAGTCTTCTGTAAAGCAATGTTTTCTGACAATAACTTAAGTTAGACAACATGACTATGCTTTGGGAATTCAAATTGCAAGTATTTAACTCGATAATCCATTGAGGTGTTCACATAACAGTAACCAATTCCTCTCCTTTTTCAAGTGAGAATGGTGAACAATTAAATAAACCTTTCACAGTAGGTTTTCAGCCTGATTTTGTTTGGACACAAAACTAATGATACTTATCTATTCTATTTTCTGCTCCTCCCCCAACACCTTTTAACTAAATCCGACACTGAGATTTCTTGTTCTGTGCTCCCGTAAGTTTTCCACAAAAATCAATGGCCAAAAAGAACAGAGAAAACCCATTAATGTTCCCATTGAAGTAAAGGTGGTTTACCAACTGTGGCACTATCTCAGGAAGCACAGTGCATTTGGTGGCTGTAAATCAGAACTCAGATTAATAAAGCAGGAAAGGTCAAAAGGTAACAGAGACAGAAAAACAACATCATTATAACTCTCGTGCTCACTGACCTAATTACTGTTTAAGTGTGGCTTCCAAATCAAACTCAAGTGGTCATCCACTTGGGTATCATCTGTTCCAACCTCGGTTTGACTAGCTGGACTCTTTATCTGAGGCAATTACAGTGGCCATGAATAATAACCTGTAAGTGCATAATAATTATCTCAATCCATGACTGCACTCACATTAGCTAGGAATGCAGAGCAGTAGGAATGCACCCGAAGAACAAAACCATCGAGGACTCAAAATCTACACAGCACAGATCCAGAATTTTACTTTGGGGTAACTCTAATTTGCCATCATGAGCTGAGCACTGTGTGGCAGTGTGACTGCAGCAGGTTATGCTCTTGGAGTGGATCTTCTGGTTTACTCTCACCCAGAAGTGATTGGGTCTGAGTGTTTGGAATTGTTTCTGCAATGCAAACTAAAGCACAGTAAGTGCTGATAACTGGGAGATTTGCTTTCTAAGCATACTTCTAATCTGAACCAAAATGCTGCTGCAGGTACACCCAGTGTGCACTGCCTGACTACACTCAAAGCTGTAAGAAGCTGCAAGGAAGGAAGGTCTATACAAATGATTCCTCAGCAAAGAGCCAAAGGTGGCTATGGGGTGGTAGTGAATGTCTGGCAAAACATTCTGCAAAACTACGAAATTACTTTGACCAGTTGACAGAAACAAATAATCTAAGTCTCGTCTCTCCCTCAAGCGAAAATATAAACCAAACAAAAACCCTCTCAAATATGAAAAAACCCTGACCACAGTGAAAGATTTCTGGAACAGTCTATGTGCTTGTCTCGTATTCCAACATTATGTTCTTACTGTGGAAATTAAATACTGCTAATACCACAGGGCCCAAACTAAGGCAAAAAACCTGAAATACCAGAGTGGCTGCTCAGAGACATGAGAAAAAGAGACACACACAGCTAATCCGGGAACCAGGAGACAAGCTAGCCACTCCTCACCTCCCCAGACAAACTCCACACACAGTCAAAGAGTGGAAACATGCAACTACAGACTACAAAATTAACATCCAGTTTATGATCACCATTATCGATATTTGCCGTAACTTCCTCTCCAAAATGTTACCAGCTTCTAAATCCCAAAGTAACACAGAAAGTCAATATGCAATAAGCCAGAGAAAATACACCATCCCTTGGCCATGCATTTACAGGTGGCTGAAGTGTTAAATATTGATAAAATCTTATGTTATACCAGTAAAGTGACAGCTGCTTATTGAATATCTATCATGTATGTTTTAATTTATAGTAAGAAAAACTAACCAATGGACCTGCTGAAAAAACCACATGGCCTGTATCAGAATTTCTGCAGAATGTTTTCTTTATGGCACATTTTCACTCACGGCCTCCCTAAACTAGAAGCTTTGAATGTGCACTCATTTTATTTCCCTCCCCTAATTTGTCCCTGTTTTCATGCAAATTAAATGTTTGCATCTGTTTTATAAAGCACCAACAAGCCAACTGTCATTCTGTAGTGCAGACCATCTCCTGATGCTTTACAGACAACAGACTGAGGAACAGTCAGCAGCTTTTAACTCCAGTTGAAAACTGGATTTTATACGCAGCTTTTTATTAAAAAAAAAGAAAACCAAAATATCCTTTGTGTTTAAATCATCACTGTCTAACAAGGCAGACATTCAGCTGATCTAACAGTAACACACAAAGTCTGCTGGGCTAAGTTGGTCTCTTGGCTACATATGTGTGACCACAGCAGATAAAACACATTGCAGCTCACCAACACTTCTCACAACACGACAAACAGGAGGGAATGCACTGACCTCAGCCAGCATTGAGGCAAGTAAGTCAAAGAACCTGAATTTTCACATACTACCTAATTTATGGGACTTGCTGCCATAGGATGCTGTCCAGGACAAAAGCAGAATTAGATTATAACTAATAAAAAGGAAATCAATAAATGAGGGAGAGATTTGGTGGTTACTCTAACACGATTCTCCAGATGTACCTTTTATTGGTAACTATGAAAGGTGGGAAGCAGTCCAGTGCCCAGTATGGCATGAATAACTACATCCAGTTCCTCTCCAAAGTGGCTAAAACTGGATTAGGACCAGGGGAGTAAATATCAGCACATAATAGCACCACACAACCAGAAACTGAGTTGACAGATGGCGAGTGGTCTCTTGAATAGATCCTATTCACTACCTACAATCTCCCTTTTTCACTGACTTTGGGTCTCCCAAATCAACCCAACAAAACATTCAGTATGACTAGAAAGTAGATTATAACAGTGCATTTTAGAAGCATTTATGGGTCAAGTAGGAGAGAAAAAAAATTAAAAAGTAAAAAGAGTACCAGCTTTACTTTAGATTATACCTCTCCAGGTATGAGAGAGAAGGGCCAAGCAACAGTACCTGGGCATGGTCCAGTCACAAAAATGTAATTTCACTGCAGGTACAATGTTGGTCCACTGAGAAAAGGCCACAAGATCAAAGCTAACAATGTACCATTATTTCATGCTCTGAAACTCTTACAGACACTTTCTTCCCCAACACAGCTTATAAAGCAAAACCACGACCCAAGTGTCACAAATAATACCTCTATGGCGTTTTCAATAACACAAACTGTCTGTACAAAACTTCAGCCTCCAACTGCATCAATCTGTATCCAATATCCAAAGTCTGCCCTTCTGGCAGAAAAAGAGGGACCTGGCAATTCCATACATTTGAAAAAGATTATTCTCAACTCACTGAATTTTTTACTGAAATTGTCAAAATACTGTGAAAGGTAAGGAGCAATTCTTAAAAATCAGTTTCCCTCTTAAAGTACCAGTATTTTTCAAGCAGCTATTGAAAAAACCCAGAGAGATTCGAGACCTCAGAATGTGCATTTCTGTAGTCAAAAGAAACCTGGATAACTTCACATTGGCATCTTTGTTTTGCATGCAGTTATTTTATAGCAAACATAAGCCTAGTACTTCATAAAGTTTATTTTGCTTTTCCATGATGAGGCAAATGTTCTGCTCTGTACAGAAATTCCATTTAGCACTTGTTTGGGGCTGATGTCTAGCACCTCATCTAATTTACAAAAATTAACCCAAACCCAATAAAAAGTAATTTCTTTGTGAAGTGCTAGACTAAGCTAGAGAAATGTGCAAACAAAGCCTTCTCTTCCAAATATTTATGCACCGTCAGCATGCCTTAATATAAATTTCCACCCTGCCTGTCTTCCCCTGGAGCAAGGCATATATGACAGCATTTCAGAGCATGTTTTAATGGGATTTTTCAGTCAACCAAAAATCAAATTGCATAGCAGTTATGAAAGAGTAATAAATACGTATTTCATCTTATTGAATTATATGGTAACTAGGGAAAAGATAATGAGGCACAACTCCTTTACAGATTTTATTAAGTTTTCTGTCACACTGGGAAATTGCATAAGGAGTGTGCACAGAAAACTGCACACCACCAGAATCCACAGAACAGCTGCAGTAAAACAGAAGGGCAAACAGCCCCACAAAACAGGGGAAAAAAAATTTTCAATACTATTATTTTCCTCTCTCAACACCCACATCCATTACCCTTCACATCAGCTTTACCTTAGTTTCCAAATACATTAAGAAGCACACATTACTTTACTGCATTGCACTTCATTTTTTCTGAGTATCATAGTATTATAGTGTGGTAAAGGGTTGGAATGGACCTTACAGATCATCTAGTCCCAACCCCTGCCCTGGGCAGGGACACCTCCCACCAGAGCAGGTTGCTCAAGGCTCATCCAACCTGGCTGTGAACACTGCCAGGGTTGGGGCAGCCACAGCCTCCCTGGGCAACCTGGGACAGTGTCTTACCATTCTTATATTAAAAAAAATCCTTCCTAATATCTAATCTAAATTTCTCCTCTTTTAATTTATAGCCATTACTCCTTGTCCTACCACTACAGTTCCTGACCAAGAGTCCCTCTCCAGCTTCCCTGTAGGCCCTTCAGATGCTGGAAGGTTGCTATGAAGTCCCCACACAACCTTCTCTTCTCCAGGCTGAACAGTCCCAATTTTCTCAGCCTGTTTTCATAGGGAAGGTGCTCTAGTCCTCTTACCAGCTTTGTGGTCTCCTCTGGACTTGCTCCAACAGTTCCAGGTCCTTATGCTGGGTACACCAGAACTGTGTGCAGTGTTCCAGCTGGATTTGAACAATTAAAACAAAGTTTGCCCCTGAAACTTCATTCACAACTGACAGATCCTCTATAGTATCTAACATGTCAACATGTTGTTCTTGGAAGGTTTAAAGGGTGTTCCCTCACACCCCCACAAAGCTAGCTGCCCCACCTAGTCCAGCACCTAGAAAATGTGGAGGAGTCTTCTAATGCAAACAAACACATCACTGGTATTTTTAAAATCTGACACCTCTTGTTTCCATTTACATATGTAATACACTGCAGAAGTCACTGGAGAAATCCTAGGCATGCTGCCCATCAGCAGGTGCATCTCCACCTTTTGTATTTCTGATGTAGATCTCTTTATACAGACACAAAGCCCCATAGAACCACAGAGCAGCCCAGGCTGGAAGGAACCTCAAAAGATTGTCTGGTCCAGCTGTTTGTGGGAAAAGCAGCCCCAATGAGGTTATCTACCACCCTGTCCAATTGCATCCTGAAAGCCTCCAGTGATGGGGACTTCATCATGCTCCTGGGGAGGTTGTTCCAGTGAGTGATTGATATCACTGTAAAAAGTTTCTTTTATTGTGATGAAAACTTTGATCCAATCTTTGCCAAGAGTTCCTAAAGAACAGCCATAGTTAAAGTGCTTCGATACTTTTGTTTTCCTGCGTCAACTACAGATCTGATGAGCTTATAGTTGGGCACTTCTTTAGAGTTCATCCTAAGTGGCCTTTCCATAAAAGATGAGTTTGTTCACCTTTCTTCTCAGTTTCTGGATATGACCCCAAGGTCTGTTCACCACGTTCTTAGCCGTTTTGAGGGACTGACTCCCTCGTACCTTCCCTCTTGAGCAGTTTGTTGCTGCTCTTCAAAGACTTCAGCAGAGAAAGACACTGAAACACTGCTCTGCCTCACTGATAGTTCTGGAGTCCCCACTTAAACCAACCCCAGCTCAAGCTGCTGTCTGAGAAGACAGTCCCACAAACAGTCCCACTCCTTCCCTTGAGTCAGTACAAGTTCTGGCTGGTAGTGCCACAAGGCCAGGCAGAGTCAGCCCAGTGGAAAGGCTTTTGTGTGCATGTGTGTCAGTAGGCTTGTTTTAAAATAAAACAGATCAGCTCCCTGGCTGAGCTGACTGCAGAGCATTAGGAATGCGAGTGGCAGCACAAAGGAAGCAGTGAAAACACAAAACCCAGCAAGGATGGAGCGGAAAAGGAAGAACTCCTGTTCTCAGGCAGTAGGAGGAGCTTAGATCAGTTAAGCTGCTTACCCAGCCACACACTGTGTGCCATGCCTTTATTTTGCTGCTGCCCACAGCTCTGACAACCAACAATAGCAAATAGAAAACAGTACAGTGAGTCCAATTCACTTCCGATACTCAGAACTGCTCAGCAGTATGGAAATAAAATGTCACAGACTGTGCTAATTTCAGCTGCCACGGGAGAAATCTATAGGAGGACCAGCAAGAGATTTAGCTAATAATTCTGCTGCTGAAATCTCACTTAACCCTTCCCCATAGCCACGAGAATGAAGACTAGGGATAGAAAGATAAACAGAAAATCTCTTCTCCTCCCAGGTTTATTTAGCAAATAGTTTGAAGAGCAATAATCAGCAAATAAAAGCTGAGGAATACACACAAGGTCAGTAAGCAGCTCACTGATAAACCAGGAGGTACCACCACGTGCAAAAGTTCACGTCTGATGAAGCCACTAGTTATGAATTTTCCTGGTAGGATTCCATAAATTGCCTCACACGAGTGAGCTAACAAATTCACACTTTTTGAGTCCTTCTTCAATGCCAAATAGGAGATATTTAGAAACATAGCTAATGATAATAAATATTACAGTTTAGACAGTTGTGTTAATTTAGCGATGGGGATTTTAATGAGGAATTGCTGTACAGTGAATCTTGAAACTGGTCCATGGCACCCATTGCTATACTACAGAAAAACAAAGAGCTCAGCAAAACAGGAACATCCAGAATACTACAATAGAGTATAATAAGTATATATCTTAGTGTAAACAAAACAAAACAAAAAAATCTCACCTATCCTACAGTTCTGGCAAATATAGATGCTCTGAAGTTTCAGGCAACAAAATGAATACTTCACCAGGATTAATAAGTTTTATCTACAATAAACTACTCCAGTCCTACACTTCACATGGTGTCTCTGCATTTTAGCTTAACTTAATTTGACCACTTGTGGAGTAATCCTATTGGTACAGACTGTCCACTAAGATGAATAACTGGAAGTACATTGATCTTTGACTCCAACTTTCAAAAGTAATTTTACAGAAGTGACATGAGAACATGGATTCAAATGCTTTAAAAGAAACACTCCACTGAGCAGGTGCACAGCACAATGTAATGTGTAAAATGAAAGGGATCTCAAAGACCTTTCAAGATGCAATTCCAGGATAGTCTGTCTCTCCCCCATGCAAAGACATCTACTCTCAAAAAAATGATACATCTACACAAAGCAGCATCACTGGTTTGAAAAGGGGCAACACTTCTCATGCTACTACATCATCCAGGAGTCTCAGCCCTGGGTGCTAACTCCAATATGCTGGGCTGTGCAAATACATTTCCCATCTCATTTCACAAAGTTCTCTGAACAGATGCCTAGCTTTTATCCAAAGTTAGATCATAATTATGGAAAATGTCTCTACCATTAAAAATAAGCAATAGCCTGAAATATGCAAAAACAACCTCTCAACAAAAATGTTTCCTTGGCAAGCCAAAATCCACAGTGTGATTTTAGGTGGTTAGTACATCATGTCTTTAACTTCCAGTAGGCAGACAAGCTTAGCTTTTGAAATCTAGCTGTTCTAATAATGGTATTCAGCAACCTTGATTAAAATAACCCTGACTAAACTTGATAATCACTACCACTAAAAGTGCTGGCAAGAAAAGAATGGGTTAAGTGTATTTCAGACCTCACAAACGTATATCAAATTTTACATAACAAGAATTGGTTAGCATACCAGAGGTAAACAAGGAAAGGGCTGGGCATTGTCAGATTAGATTTTAAAAGGTCAAGTAGTTACCAACATCAGAACTCAAAAATAGCTGGCAGGAGAACAGAGACTAGACATTAGGTCATTCACTCCACTCCCCTGCCAGCTCTGTAGGGTTCTCTACTGCATATTGCAAGTGCTTTTGTTTATAACATGGAACAGGAGAGGAAACAAGGGTGGGGGAAAGAAAGTAGATCGTGTTAGGAGGCTGAAGCAAAAGAAAACATTAAAGAAACATGAGCCAGAGAAAGACAGCATCCTGGAAACATAGCTGATGGGAATTCATGAAAGAGCAAGAGGAAAACCAACAGTTTTTCAGGACTGAGTTGAGAAACTGAAAGCAAAAGCTCTTAACAGGATGGTGCAAAAAACCATATTAAAATTCTTCCCCATAGGAATCTGGTGTCATTTGTTGAGTAAATGGGAATAAATGAAGCATATGAAATTACTGGAATAATGGAAGAGGGAAGTGGAAGGGCAAAATGGCTTAGGTTTTTCCCAGCACTCATACTCAGCCTAAGTGATATCAACCACATCTCTTGTTCCCTGCCCATCCAGCCATTTCTAAGAGCCAGCCAAGAGTCCAAAGTAAGTCAGGCAAGTGGTTTGGGGTTGGTTTTTTTTTTCAATCTGATTAATTCTGTGATCTACCTCACCAGATGAATATGGAAATGCTATCACAGGTGAAGGAGATCCATCATTTTGTTCTGCCTATCTCTGTGACAAGAGGATCAGAGGAAAAAGGAGCCATTTACAATGACAGAGCAAACAAAAATGGTTCACAATGCTGTAGCCTAAAAAAAGTTAGCACTGTCCTGAAATATATTTCA
>NW_008676029.1:45745-48462 GCF_000695815.1 Acanthisitta chloris
TGCTTTTGCCATTTACTCATGACTCTAGAGAAATTACCTAACGCTGCTGTTTCAGTTCAGACACCAACTACATGCATTTCACTTTAAGGATGCCTCTCCAAAATCTGAGTGCTTGATTTACAAAAGCAGCCTAGGCTTAGACCAGATATTCAATTTATTTGCATGTGTGCATTTAATATAAACCATAACACTGGACTTGATACCCTGGAAAAAAAAACATGACTCTAGAGAAATTACCTAACGCTGCTGTTTCAGTTCAGACACCAACTACATGCATTTCACTTTAAGGATGCCTCTCCAAAATCTGAGTGCTTGATTTACAAAAGCAGCCTAGGCTTAGACCAGATATTCAATTTATTTGCATGTGTGCATTTAATATAAACCATAACACTGGACTTGATACCCTGGAAAAAAAAATCAGATCCTAACTGGGCCAGATTTGGTCTTCATAATTTTAACTTTCACTCTTCATGTGGAGTGGGAGGATGATTTCCTTGTCTTAGGAGAGTTTCGTCAGTTAAGGGGAGAATTTATCAGGTACTGAGATAATAAGGTGATAAACAAAAGACACAAGGAAATTGGTAATTCCGTAGTCAAAGCAGAATCTGATGCACATTTGAGTCACATTCAGAAAATGCCTTGACATCACACAACCAAAGTAATGATGATGAGACCAAAATACTTGATCTCTTTGATACCTTGAGTATAACATTGTTTATGCAATAAACAATATGCTATTAGTTAATAGAAAACTGTAGTCCAATCTAGATGTATGAAGAGACTGAATTAAAGCTAACTTTAAAACTTCAGTTCTCCATTTATGTTTCTGAAAATGACACCATTAACAGTTCCTCTGTGTGTAACTATCCACTTCCAAGGAAAGAAAACTGATGTCACCAAGTTATAATCTCAACACCTGCATGTATTATAACCAGAGGCAATGCTTTGCTGACTGAGCTAACGAGTTAGTTGCATGTAAATTTCTGGATGAACTTGAATGAGAAAGGGATAAGCCTGGGGATTTCCTGATATTTGCCAACTCCAAGAAAACGGAGATACACAGGAGACCCAGGCTCTAGCCTAATCTGTTCTGGAAAATAAAGTTTTTTAGTCTAAAAGTAGTTGAAGTGAGGTGGTTGAACAGATGAGTAAAAATCTCACTCCTGTTTACATGCAGTACTCTCACACAGAAGTTCCCTGTCCCCTCTCCCTTGGTCCAGCAAGAATTATTCTTGTGTATGCACCCTTACCTCCTCAGACTACTACTCACCTCTTGCACTTGTAAACCTGCCCCACAACTGCTTTATCAATGCCACTCCCTGTGTTCAACACAGGAGCCAGAATGCTCAACATCACTGTTTCACAATCCCTTCACACAGGTATGTGTGTGCCTACGTGTACACACACACGTGTGCACACTAAAGTAACAGAGCATTTACATACATACCTATTCACCTATGGATACAAAACCTCACCCTCCTTCCCTCCCCATCTCATGTCTCCTTGAGCAGCATAACCATCTCTATGGCAGTGCCCAGAAACAGATGTAAGTACTACCTGGGTTAATCAGAAAGTGTTTAAAGTGTCAGTGTGACTCTATGGGTAATTATGTGCCACTTCACCCCACTGCTGTACAAACAGTGGTGCCAGCCTGGGGAGAAGATGGCACACAAGATGGCAATGAGCAGACAGGCTGCAGAAAAAGCACAAGGTTTTCCTTCAGTGACAGCAACAGCCTAGAGTAGTAATAAATTTAAGGTCCTGATCTTAATCTAGAACACCAACAACTGCATAACTGTCCTTCTCCTCTCAGACTTACCTATGCAAACTCAAAATTCTTTCAAGTGTCTTCATGTGCTTAGAATGTTTTTCCCTTTACTCACTGGCTCCATTCCTCTCTGTATCGCTCCCAACAAGCTCAGCCACTGCCAACTCCTTCACCCCTCACCCAATGCAACATTCCAGCCCAGTTTCAACCCTGCTGACACTGTTTCCTGTGGCTACGGATAAATTGTTTCCTTCCCCTCGCTAGGCCTAGAAGAGATCCATCAGGGTCAGGCTCCTCGAGCAACACACCTTCCCATCCCCAACATCTCACAGCTTCAGCCTCTCGCCTGCCCTGCCCTGCCCACTGCAGCTCTGACACAGCTTCGGGTGACCCTACCCGAAGGGAAAAAAGTTTCAACTAGAACACAAAAGCTTCAGAGAGATGGGGCTGTGTTTTACAGGCTTGTTTTCCTGGTGGAGAAGACTTTTAAAACTTGGGAGAAAAACGTATTAGAAGCCTGTTTTGGAGATCAATGCTAACCCCTTTCTATTAAAAAAGAAATCAACAAACCAAAACACAAAGAAACCCAAACGAACAAACAAAAAACAGAACAACAACCAAACTCCGGAGGATTTTCCCTTTGTTCAATACAACACAAACACATTTTTCCCCTGGCTTCACTGGAAGCGGCACAAACCCCTCGAGACAAGGTTTCCGGGCGGTTCGGGCACAGCTCCCCTCGCACAGCTCCGCATGGCCCGCGCGGCACCACGGGGACTTCATTAAAGTAATTAAGCATTCCCCTCGGCGGACACTCCGCGGACCCGTCCCCGACCCCCGGCGGACCCGTCCTTGGTGCGGGGCGAGAGCTCTGCCCGCAGCGCTGAGACCTCCGGACAGGCACAGCCGAGGCAGATCCGCGCAGATCCGCGGGGAGATCCGCGCACTC
>NW_008676030.1:0-360 GCF_000695815.1 Acanthisitta chloris
GATGTGGATGTGGCTCACTGTGCTGCTCCACGTTTTTGGGGGGTTTTCCATGCAGATCCTGTTCCATATTTTTGGGGGGGTCTTCATGCGGCTTCTCAGCCTTGCAGTGGGGATGTGTGTCCCCAGTTGAGGGGGCTGTGCTGGGAGCAGCCTGTGACATGGGGGGCTGCACTGGGAGCACCTCAATGCCATGGGGGGCTATGCTGGGACCACCCCAGTCATATGGGGGGCTGTGCTGAGTCTACCCTGGAGATGTGGGGGGCTGCACTGGGAATACCCCAATGCTATAGGGAGCTGGTCTGGGACTTCCCCAGTGCCATCGAGGGGCTGGTCTGGGAGCACCCCAGTGCCTTGGGGGGC
>NW_008676030.1:826-1121 GCF_000695815.1 Acanthisitta chloris
CCAATGCCATGGGGGGCTGTGCTGGGACCACCCCAGTGATCTGTACTGGGAGCACCCTGGTGCTATGGGGGGCTGTGCTGGGAGCACCCCAATGCCATCGTGGGGCTGCATCGTGGGACTCTGCCGGGAGCCGTGGGGTGGGAGCTGGGCTGTGCCGCAGGCACAGAGCCAGGGACAGCAGGAGTTACTCCCGTGACCTGCAGATTTCACCTCTCTGGAGGGTTCCCAACCCACATTCCTCCTGCAGGCAATTCCGGGGTGCCCTGCCCGTGTCCCCAGCCGGCACGCACCCGGG
>NW_008676031.1:0-309 GCF_000695815.1 Acanthisitta chloris
GGGAGCAGCGGGAATGGGTACTGGGAGCAGAGGGAGCGGCACTGGGAGCCCTGGGAGCACCGGGCACGGGAACTGGGAGCGGCACTGGGGTCACTGGGAGCATCGGGAGCGGTAACTGGGGACGCCGGGAACGGCTACTGGGAGCGGCACTGGGAGAACTGGGCAGCACTGGGATGGGTACTGGAGGAACGGGGACAACCGGGGGCAGGAACTGGGAGCACTGGGTAGCCCCGGGACTTGGTACTGGGAGTACTGGGAGAGCCACGAACGGGTGTTGGGGGCACGGGGCAGCACCAGTAATGGGCACTG
>NW_008676032.1:0-2274 GCF_000695815.1 Acanthisitta chloris
TTCGGGTCCTGCCACTGCTAGAGACAAATCACTCTTTTGTGCTCCGTGTGCTTCTCAGAAACCCGCACTGCCAGCCCATCCTGCTGGGGAAGTTGGCGCCGTGTCCGTGAGCCGCTGGCCGGGCTGTCCCCCTCGGGGCGTTGCGCTGCTCGCTGCACACCTCTGCCGAGCCTGCAGAGCCCCCAGGTGGCACCTACCTGCCACCACCTGCGGCTGGGCCTGCTCCTTCTGACCCTAGCTACTACCCAGAGCTACCTGCCCTTCCCTCTGAAAGTGAGAAACAAAATGTAATAATCTATGCAGCTGCTGGTACCTTATCGCTTTGGAGCATGGGGGCTTGCAAAACACAGGGACAATGAAAAGAAAAGGATACTTAAAATCCCGGAGAACCTGAAAGGCTCCAGGGAGACAGTAAGCACAGCGAGGGAAGGCAGGCTGCGTGGAGCAGCGAGCAGCCCTCGCAGACTGCTGCTTGGCAGTCCCCCAAGCTCCGGAGAGCAGCAGGCTGTACAGAGGGCTCGCCAGCCTCACACTCAGCCCTTCCAAATCGGCTCTTCCCACCCCTGGCCCTGGCTGTGACATCTTCCGGAGGAAGGGGAAGGTGGTAACAAACTTACCACCCCCAGGCAAAGACTAACTAGAGGTTCTGGAGATTCTCCTCCATTTTTCTCCCATATATGCCGCGTGCTGGATGATCATTTGGCCTTGTGATTCTATGAATATTCATATATTTGCCACTTAGAAATGCAGGAAGCAATTTGTATTAAAATGTCAACACCATGACTTCCATTCTCTGTGCCCCTGAGGGATGTAAGAATGTTGTTCTTCTCTTTGATGTATAAATAATACTTCACTTTAGAGGAAAGTACCCAGTGACAGAGATCATTTTACATTTCATGTGGAACATTCTTTAACGTATTTTTGTTACAAGGAAGATCCCCTATTTACATACTGGGAAGACGTTGTTTCTCTGGAAGTGCTACTTTTTAACCCGTAGTGGCACTGTCTTCATTAGTATAGCTGCAACATTGATCAGCATGGTTTAGAAAACTGACAGTCTAAAGCAGGTGGAAGAAATAATGCTAACAATTATTTGTACTGATGTGTAATTGTATTAAAATGATAACTTAATTTCAAACAATATATTTGCCCTCTGACATCAGATTTTAAGGTTCCCATTTGTAGGCTTTTATTTGCTGCTAGAAACTTTGAGTGGAAGATGATACATCCACATAATCCATGGCACAGGGTTTAAAGTTACACAAAATACCGTAAGATGTTCCATTTGCTCCACAATGACATGTCACTTTCTCATGCAGATTCTGAGTAAACACACTCGTTGCCAAAAGTCACATTGTAGCAGCGATTCCTCGGCATTAAATCTCCTTGGATTGGCAGTGTTCTTGGAAAAACTTCATTTCCAGGCACCTATAGAAAAAATGATCATAACATAAATGAACTTTCCAGAAATTACGCCAGACAGCTTAGCAAGTACCCAATGCCTCAGGGAAGGTATGCTTTGGCCTAAAATATACGGTGAGTCTGACCTAGAGGAGATTGCCCTGGGGAGCCAAAATTGTAATGAGTTGGCCAACTCAGCAATTTCAGAAGGTACACCTCCAGGTAGCTTGACTAAAACTGTTGTGAAAGATCAGCAGCTATCACATCCTCTATTACAACAAAATTCAAAAGAGGTTTAACCTAATATTTCCTGGGTACTGAACATATTCTGCCACATTGATGAGACTTGGAATCTTGAACCTATCAGTTTTTAACCCCTCTTCATGTGACACTGAGCAGAACTAACGTGTGCATTCAAAACACTCAGGCACTATGTTCTATGTCTATGCAATAATGTCTTTCACCTATTCGTAGAATCTCCAACCCCTTTTTCAAGGTGTTACTTACTTAGAAACCTTTCAGCTCTGCCACTCCCTATAAATGATTCCTGTTCTCTGCAAAGATAAGAGTTATAAAAGATTGCATTTCATAGCCTTACCCTGTTTTAGTCATACACAGAAAAGGAAAGACAAACCAATGTGGTCAACATTCAAAACAACAAAAAAAGAAACCAAAACAAAGCCCCTTCCCCCCAAAGAAAACAACAACAAAAAAAACCCCAACAAACCCAAACCAAACAAACTCTCTGCTTTTAGCTCTCTAGAGATCTTTATGAGGCTTTATAAACATTTTAAAAGAAATAGGTGTCTGAAACCTGGTTCAGACAGGTATGACAGTTTCACATCTGCAACAAAGAAAATACTTTCAGTCTCA
>NW_008676032.1:2309-4311 GCF_000695815.1 Acanthisitta chloris
CTTGCACATGTGCAAATGCAGCAAACACTACACAAATCACACAAAAACTAAAAACTTCCAAATTTTCTGTGACACAACAGTACCCTCCTTGCACATCACATAGCAGGCTAAAATGCTACTGCCTTCTGCAACTGTTACACCCTTTTTTCCTTGACTTCTTTAGAAATAAAAGGTCTTCACTATGTAGGAAGCAATGGATAGCACAGAAATACAGGAGCAATCCTAAGCACAGATAGTTTTGCTAGTGATTTCCTTTGCCTCCAGCAATCAGGGCTGAAATCCTGAAGATGCTTTCCCAAACATACTATCACTGGTGAAATTTCTACCAGGATAAATTAATTTCTCAGTCTTGTGGATAATGACCTTTTCCTTAGAGAAGTCTTCAGTCTGTCCTGGAGTGGAGCAGTAATAGGCAGGTAAACCCATGCACACAGTCATCAGTGAACTCCACACACTGACAGAACACAGGATACAACTGTAAATCTTTATGGTAACTGCCCTGACAGCTGATCCACCAACATCAATATGGTCAGCGACCAACCAGAGCAATCAGGGAATTGCTAGTTGCCAGATGGCGACGGCAACATTCTTCCGCATGCTTCAGTGTGACCATGAAAATGAAGAATTACATCCAGCACACAAAAAAATTAAGAGGAATATAAAACCCAAATCACTTGAGCTCAACTCCCTGAAAATAATCACACTCATACATGGTTTTCACAGCCTTTATGAATTGCTTTCCACCCACTCCTTAAAGGAGAAATATTTGATACAGCAGACAGCTGTTGTGCATTCAGGGATGTGAGAAAATGTATTCCGTATTACTATTTAATGTCAAATGCCTGTGTGAATAGAATCATTAAGCCTGCATGTCTCCTTTTGGTTTATTTATTCTTAAATTTACACATGCTGAATTAATTCACCACCACCACCACCCAAACTGTACAAACTCCTATAGTGTTCCCCAGTAGAGCACTTGACCAAGGACAGAGTTATCACTGGAATGGCTCCTTTAAATCAACATGTATGTACTCAGCTTGCATTCACAGCCAGCAATTTATCCTTGATAAATGCTATTGCTCAGCAAATCCATAGCCCTGGAGAAAAGTCAGCAAGCCTTCTTTCCTGCTCCAGTTTGTTCTTGTTTGGTTTCTTGCAGCAAATTCCCACCCTCACTTAAACTACTGAATCCTTTCTGCTGCTTCCTGTAGACTTCCCTGCACAGGCAGCAATGCTCGCTTGGAGTCAGCCAGTAAGGAGAACACAACCATGTTTCTTGCAACTAGGATAAACAAAGCAATTCCATTTTTTCACTGTCTTGTTCCTGGGGTCACCTGGAATCTGGTTCAAGCCAATAAAAAATTATTTTTTGTTATTGTTGTTGTAATGTATGAAACTTTTCGAGGCAGTTCTTGGGGGAGGGGGGCATTGAATTCTTCCCCCAGCTCTTCCTTCCGAAGCAGACTTTGGAAAAGTACCCTACAAAAGAGCTTAGAGCTGTGTTCCTCTGCCCAAGCCTCACGATTGCGCAGTGCTCGCTGCTATCAGTGCAGCCCATCTTACAGATAACTGAATTTGCTGTCCGCTATATTTACCTCGTGGTAATTAAAATTATATAACATATATATTATGTAACATATTCTACCACTGAAAACATTTAGACCATTTGCAGGAGGCTACGATAGTGAGACCTGTCACCAAAGAACACAACTTAGGAGGTGACCAAAGAGAGCACGCAGGGTGACTGCTGCAAAGTCAAAACCTGTTTCTCCGGGGCACTGACAGCCACACTTCACTTTTTCCTGCTGCTGACAAAGTGCTCGCCAAGTACTTGGGGTCGAGCGAGGAGCGAGCAAAAGCTTCAGCTCGCCATAAGGGATCTCTTCACAGGAGGGATTGTTACAAAAGTTAACTGGGGGAAGGACGGAGAGAAAAAAAAAGAGATAGAAAGGAGAAATCGTGTGGGGAATGGGCTGCCCCGGAGAGGGAGCGGGCGGGCACG
>NW_008676033.1:0-1544 GCF_000695815.1 Acanthisitta chloris
CCCCCGAGCGAGGGGCGGCGCTGTGTGTCCGCGCTCGGGGGGCACGGGCAGGCACCGACACTGCCGTGGGTAACAATCATGGGGTCGCTCGGGTCGGAAAACCCCTCTGAGATCATTCAGTCCAGGCGTCGCCCAGCACTGCCAAGCCCAGCACAAAACCATGTCCCCCAGTGACATATCCACGCGCCTTTCGAACACTGCCAGGGATGACGATTCCACCACTGCCCTGGGAAGCTGTTCTGGCACCTGACCACCCTTTCCATGAACAAATCTTTTCTAATATCCAAGCTAAACCTCCTCTGGTGCAATTTGAGGACATTTACACTCGTCCTGGAAATCACACCCTGTGTGCCCTCACCAGTACCCCTTGTCTCCCCTACACACAGCTGCTCTCCATGCTCCCCAGTGCTGTCCCTGGCTCAGCTTAGGTGGATGCTCCGTCAGATCCCAGCCCAGGCCAGTGCTTCCATCACACTGTCCCCATCCATAGTGGAGCCCAGCCAAGACTGTGCCAGCCTGATCCAAAGGCATGAGCGTGGGGAAGCAGGGATGGACCTGGAGATGTGAGATCATCGTGCCCATCACTACTAAGCCCAGCACCAAACCATGTCCCCAAGTGACACATCCACATGCCCTGTGAACTCCTTCAGGGATGGTGACTCCACCACTGCCCACCCCACGAGGGTCCCCAGGGTGAAGTTGAGGGGTGCATCCACTCCTTCGCCTTCACCCCTGCAATGCCAAAACCAAACCTCTGCCCTGTGCCCAACCACACAGCGATGCCCTTGCATGGCCCCAGTTTGCTGCTCTGGCACACCCTGTGCATAGGAATCCTGTGCCTGGGAAAGGCAGTTTGTGGCAGGGGTATATCTCCAGGTCCATTCCCAGCTGTGAAGGGTGCATCCCTACTTCCCCATGGTCATGCCTTTAGGTCAGGCTGGCACAGCCTCAGCTGAGCTCTGCTATGGATGTGGACAGTGAGGTGGAAGCACTGGCCTGGGCTGGAGTCTGATGGAGCACTCAGCTGTCCCTCCCGAGCCAGGGGCAGCACTGGGGGACATGGAGATGAGCTGTGTTCCCAGGGGGACAAGGGGTGCCGGTGAGGGCACGCGGGGTGTGATTTCCAGGGTGAGAGGAAATGTCCTTAAGTTGCACCAGGGGAGGTTTCGATTGGATATTAAGAAAAAATTCTTCATGGAAAGGGTGGTCAGGCGCTGGAACAGCTGCCCAGGGCAGTGGTGGAATCACCATCCCTGGCAGTGTTCAAAAGGTGTGTATGGATGCGTCCTTGGAGAACATGGTTTAGTGTTGGGGTTGGCAGTGCTGGGGGAACAGTTGGACCGAATGATCTTAGAATGCTTTTCCAACCCGAATGATCCTGTGATGCTACGATTTCCACTCCCGCGACCTGCGGCTGCCGCGGTGCCTTCCCGTGTCCCCCTCCCCTCCGCCCCCCGTTCCTGACGTCCTGAGCGCGGCTGCGGGAACACAATGAGGCCCTGAGGAGAGCAGCTGCTCCGGCTGAGGAAACGGCTGTCGGCTTC
>NW_008676034.1:0-1033 GCF_000695815.1 Acanthisitta chloris
AAATGTTGAGCAAAGAAGCACTTTCCTTTCTCTCTAGATATCTGTTAACAAGAGAAGAGGGAAGGGGAAAGGAACAAAAAAAATCTCATTTTTTCCCATGTTAGTCAGCATTCAACAGCACAAATTAATTAAAATGATGTTTAAAGCCTTCATTGCCTTAGCAAACAGTATCACTGCAAACTGTGTATAATGTGTCACCAGATGTGCACATGTTATTTACAAGCCCAGATTCTCCTTTACTGCTAGATCTCAATGAAAGGCAGTTTCAAAATAAGCAGAAAGATGAAGTTTGTTTAAAAGATGGAACCTTAACCTTTTAAAAGAAATACCAAACCTTTTGTTGAAAACAGGAAGAAACAGATTTTTTCCCAGCCTGAGTTCTCTGAGAACTGTTAATAATTATGATTTTATTTGTTAGTTTTGAAATGGCTGTAACACCAGCAATGTTTTGAAATATGTGGTACCTTTATTACCAAAAACTGAATGCCTAAATGTGCAAAATTTTTTCCTTTCTGAACAACACCCATTTCATAGAACTTGGTGATTGGAGCACAACTCTCAGAGAACAGATTTCAACCTTATCCAGATTCAGACATAGAATGGATTTGAGTTGGAGTGCCTGAAATGTACACCTGAACATCAGGGCCTGGAGAGTAGTATTAAACAAGAATTGTTTTGGTGCCTCCTGTTACACATTCTGTAGAATAATTATCTATTGTTTGGGCCAGCAAGAGAGCCTTAGGGATGATGACTTTGTGTCTTAGGGGCTAGGACAGTCACCGAGAGGGGGGAAAAAGGTTTTTCATCACTGCAGTGTATATGAGTTTACAGGTAAAATGGAACCACACCAGAATGCCCTCTGCCATGTGCACTTGGCAGAGACAGAGCCTCTTCTCCTCCTAGTCCAAATCATCCAGTTATCAGCATTTGATTTGAAGCAGCCCTCTCTGGTTCATATTTTATTTAGTCCCCCACTCAGGTAAATATCAGGCTCTGCATTCTGTGGTGATGAGCACTCAGATCTCCTCAGGGA
>NW_008676035.1:0-205 GCF_000695815.1 Acanthisitta chloris
ATGTTTCGCTTTTTTTTGTTTTTTTTTATCCTTGAGGTGATTAAACGTGAAATTACCAGTAATTCGTCGGGTCTAATGGAGTTATCTGTATAAATGCACAGTTTTTCTGCGGTCAGAGGAATAGTTTCCTTCATTTTTGAAGCCACAAACATGCAGGTAGCTCCGAGCAATTGCAATCGGCTTTTCTTGAGGGGTTCAAACGACA
>NW_008676035.1:232-856 GCF_000695815.1 Acanthisitta chloris
CATAGCCAAGGGGAAAACTTCCTCTTCGCACTTCTGCTCCTCGCAAACCTGCAAGAAGGAGAGAGATCGTTGAAGAATAATTTAATAGAAGAGAAAACCAGGCTTGTCCCGCCGCCCTCTGCCTCGCTCTGCCCCAGGCTTTGCAGGGCAAGGTTGAAAGAGACGAGGGGAAAACGCAGCTAGGGAAAATGGATAAATCCGGGAAAACCAGCGGCATCAAAGAAAACGAAAGTCACGAGTGACAAAGTGGGGGGAAATGTTGCGTTAGAAACCCACAGGCGATTCATGGCAAAAAGGGAGGGGGGGTAATCGAAGAGGAGGTCTGTGCCCGGTTTTCCAGCCCCTAGAACAAATTTTTTAAAAGGCAAGAAAACGGAAAGCGAGGAAAATGCGACCCCCCGTGCTCGGGAACGGGGTGCAGAGCCGGGCTCGGCTCCGGATTTATTTATTTCGCTTTTATTTTTTCCTTTAATTTGCCGTTGTGCTGCCGATTCCCCTCTCTGGTCGAGACACAAAGGTGGCGTCCAGCCTCATTTCCCCAGACGTCATCTTTTCAAAAAATATTTAAAAATATTTAAAAAATCATTCGAGCTCTCAAAAAAGGTTGAAAATGAAGCGGTGGGG
>NW_008676036.1:0-310 GCF_000695815.1 Acanthisitta chloris
CAGGTGAGATGGGACAGGTGAGATGGGATGGTGCAGCAACAGCTCAGCCGTGCCCAGCTCACCTTGCACAGCTCCAGTAGGCACGGAGACAGGTGAGGCTGCGGATACAGGTGGCATGGGACAGGTGAATTGGGACGGGTGGCATAGGACAGGTGGGATGGGACAGGAGGGATGGGACAGGTGAGATGTGATGGGACAGGTGGCATGGGAACAGGTGGGATGGGATGGGACAGGTGGCATGGGACATGTGGCATGGGAACAGGTGGGATGGGATGGGACAGGTGGCATGGGACAGGGGGCATGGGAACAG
>NW_008676037.1:0-534 GCF_000695815.1 Acanthisitta chloris
TTTTGGGGTCCCTGAGGTGGATTTTGGGGTCCCTGAGGTGGATTTTGGGGTCCCTGAGGTGGATTTTGGGGTCCCTGAGGTGGATTTTGGGGTCCCTGAGGTGGATTTTGGGGTCCCTGAGGTGGATTTTGGGGTCCCTGAGGTGGATTTTGGGGTCCCTGAGGTGGATTTTGGGGTGCCTCACCCAGTTGCTCCTCAAAGGCTGCCCAGAGCAGGTGGGTGTTGGGGGTCCCTCACTCCCAGGATTTAGGGTCCCTCAGCCCCATTTTGGGGTGCCCGAAGTGGATTTGGGTGTGCCTCAGGTGGATTTTGGGGTGCCTGAGGTGGATTTTGAGGTGCCCAAGGCAGATTTTGGGGTCCCTGAGGTGGATTTTGGGGGTCTCACCCTGTTTCTCCTCAAAGGCTGCCCAGAGCAGGTGGGTGTTGGGGGTCCCTCACTCCCAGGATTTAGGGTCCCTCAGCCCCATTTTGGGGTGCCCGAAGTGGATTTGGGTGTGCCCAAGGAGAATTTTGGGGTGCCTGAGGTGGATTTTG
>NW_008676038.1:0-5302 GCF_000695815.1 Acanthisitta chloris
GGGGTAGTGACTGGGAGAGCAGGGATGGAGCCTGTGCCCAGTGGCTCCTTTGCCCCTTTCCCACCTGAGGGTTGGGGAGCACCCAGGGTGTGAGAACAGGATAGTGTGGGGGACATTCTGAACAGCCACTTGTGCCCCAGGCAGCAAATATCATGGTGGGCCACAGCTCTGACCCCTTGGGTGCTCCTGCCTCCAGTGCAGCCCTGAGAGCCCAGGGATGCCCAGCAGGATCAGCTGGCAGATCCCTCCTCCAGCTTCCAGGGTGAACATGCCCAGCCTGACTGCCACTGGCTGGAGAGGGGACATCCAAGTTGGGGATGTGCCTGCAGGAATGGGGACAGAGGTGGGATCTGCAGCAACAAACCCCCAGGGTGCACATGGGAGGAGAAAGAGGAGAAGGAGGAAGCGATGGGTTCCTTGGATCGTCTACGTCACATCCAGGCTCTTCTCTTCCAGCTGGGCCAGCTCCACTCCTTCTCCCACACAAAAACCTATGCCCCCAGGCAAAGGCAGTGCAGCCTGGGCAGGGCTGGGGGCGAAGCCAGGAACTGTCCCTGCAGCAGCAGGAAGAGGACCCAGGGACACTGACCCGTGGTCCTCAGTGCTGGAGGCTGCGGGGTCCAGGCAGATGTAATGGAGGTGTCAGCCAGGATCTTCTGGTGGTTCCTGAACTGCTTGTTCCAAGCTTTTCTCTCCTCTTCATTCCTTGGCTGTAGGGCCTTCCCACACAGGATGAGCCAACTCCTGCTCTCCTTGCAGACTTCAACTTTGCAACCCAAAGAAAATGGCCCCAAAAGTGCCTTTTCCACCTATAGGAATCCTGACCCCCATCCCTTCACCCCACCACTCCCATGGTGGCTTGGGTTGATGTAAAGGTGGGACCTTACATTACCCTGGGGTTGCTCCTCCTGATTTTAATGACCTCGGCCTCATTTTGCCTTGTTTTCCCTTTTTTTTTCTTGCTGACACCTCCTCCGAGCCCAGCCCTGGGTGGGTGATTATTGCTTGTGTGGAAGTGTCCCCGGGCACCAGCATTGGCAGATGCCATGTCTTACATCTGCTGCTGGGAAGCTTTCAAGGCACAGCTGTGCCCTGGGGGTGTCCATCTTTGCCAAGGGGCTGGGGCAGACCCCCAGCTTGGCACAGTCTCTCTCGGAGCTCTAGTCCTGCATCGCCCCGGAAGACTTTTCTCTTGGAAATTCATTTAAAAAAAAAAAGAAAAAAAAATCATTGGACCAAAAAACCCACCAACACCAAGAAAAGAGAAGAACCATAAACAACCACCAGGAAAGTTTGCTGAAGAGTCTCTTAAAAAAAAGGGAAAGGAGGAAAAACCAGGAAGGTTGTTTTTTTTTTTTTTCCCAGGCCCAAACGCTGCTGATCTTCTGGCTCGAGAAATGCATAGTTGGTAGCAAAAATGTTGGCTACATTGGGAGCCCCTGGAGCTGGGACGGCCCCTGAGCCATCGCACCCTGAGGGCTCACCACGGGGCTGGGACACTGGGGTCATCATTCCCTGACCCTGAGGTCCACGTGGTTCTGACCCTGCTGGCCTGTGGCACCTCTGGTGTGTCTCCAGCCACATCCCAGCACAGCAAGGTCCCACCGTCAGCCCCAGGACGTCACCGGTGCTCCCACACCCCTCCCGGCCCCGTCCCGCCGTGGCTCTGCTCGGGGCCGGGCAGCACACAACGGTTCTCCTCTGCGAGAGGCTCAGATCATCTTCATGTTGAACTTCCTGGCCCCTCCTTGGCCGGTGGTGGTGGTGGGACCGTCCACCTTGCGGAAGGAATACTCCACGGAGAAGTTGTTCTTGTGCTGCCCTCGGCCGCGGCTCCAGACGAAGAGGAGGAGGAAGCAGAAGAGCACCACGCCCAGGAAAGTGATGCAACCCATGGCCGTGGAGACCAGGATGGTCTTGAGGTCCAACGTAAACTTCAAGAAGACTTGGGTGTCGTTGTGGAAGGTGTCGTTGAACTCGCTGAGGTACAAAGTCCGGTTGGCGTGGTGGGAGCCATCAGCTGGGCGTCCCTTGACCGTCAGCGTGGCGAAGTAGGTGTCGTTGCCACCTGCGTTGCTGGCGATGCAGATGTAGGTACCGCTGTCCTGCACCTGGGCAAAGGCCCCCAGGCAGCACTGTCGCCCGCCCCGTGCTGCGAGTGGTGATCATGCGATGCTGGGGGGACACCCAAGCGATGGAAGGGTCTGGCTCCCCGTCCGCCCGGCAAAGGAAGGACACGGACTGCCCTTCCCGCGCCGTCACGTGCTGCAGCTTCCGATCCCGGATCTTGGGCTTCTGGCAGGTGAAGTACTCGAAGAGCACAGAGTCCGGGAAATCACGCAGGGCATCACCCTGGATTTCAGGTGGTGAGGAGCACACGGGCTGCTGCCCGTCAAAGTTGAGCGTCTTCCGTCGCTGCAGGATCCAGAGGAGGCGACAGTCGCAGGCCAGGGGGTTCCTGTCCACCCGCAGCGTCTCCAGCGTGTTGGAAGGTGCTCTCCTCCAGCGTGGAGAGGAAGTTGCTGGAGAGGTTGAGCAGTCGGATTTGTCTCAGGCCGGAGAAAGCTTGTGGCTCCACGGACACCAGGAGAGCCCCCACGATGTGGAGCTCCTGGAGCCGGATGAGGTCTTTAAAGGAGCCCTTCAGCACAGTGCTAATGGGGTTGTAGGACAGGTTGAGGTACCGGAGGTACACCAGGTTCCTCAAGGCAGCAGCGGGCACGGTTGTGATGTTGGTGTAGGTGATGGAGAGCGAGGTGAGGTTCAGGCCCTGGAAACTGGTGGGGGAAACCTCTTCCAGCAGTGGCCAGTTGTCAATCTCCAGATGCAGGAGGTTGTAAAGCTTCTTGAAGTTCTGGTCCTCCAGCGCAGAGATGCTGAGGTGCCGGAGCCGCAGCACCTCCAGGTTCTGGAGGTAGGAGAGTGACTCAGCTGAGATGGAGGTCAGGTTACACTTCTCAATGGTCAACTGCTCCAGGCCCAGCAGCCCCGAGAAGGCGCGTTGGGAGATGTACACTAGATCATTGTCACCCACGTCCAGGCTCTTCAGGTTTCGCAGGTCCTGGAACATGTAGTCCAGCAGGATGACAAGTTTGTTCTCACTGATGTCCAAAAGGGTGAGGTTGGTCAGCTTGGTGAAGACCCCCGGGGGGATGAGCTTGAGTTGGTTCCCCCGCAACCGCAAGGTCTGCAGGTTGAACAGGTTGCTGAAGGCTCCTGGCTCCACATTGGAGATGATGTTCTCACTGAAATCCAGCTCCTCCAGCAGAGGGTACGGGGACAGGTCCCCCGGGTTCAGGCAGCGGATGCGGTTCTTGTTGAGCTCCAGGATCTTGGTCTCGGTGGGGATGCCCTCGGGGATGGCGGTGAGCCGCTTGCGGTGACACACCACCGACTTGATCTGCGGGGCACACTCGCAGCGGGCAGGGCAGGCTGGCACCCGTGGGGGGCTCAGCAGGACCACGTGGAGGGCCAGGACCGGGAGCCAACATGTCATGGTGTAGAGCATGGTCTATGGGCTCACTACCATTCTCCCATGCACCTGGAAGGGAGAGAGAAGGAGATGCAGAGTCAACACCAAGCCCAGAGGAGACAAAGAACGTCACACCCAGCCCCAGATCACCTGTCTGCTCCCCAAACCATGGCCCACGGAGCTGGTAAGGTCCTAGCCCTCTCAGGAAACCCTCCAGATGCCTTTTGCAGCACCTAACGTGTGGCACAGTGATTGTGCCCCATGCAAACCTGGGGTAAACAAGCCTCACTGCTTGCATGCATTGTCAGGAGAACAGGGAAACTGAGGCAGAGGGAGGTTTGTGAGAGGAGCCAGGGCTGCAGACCCATAGCTCACCCACCCAGCTCTGGGCTCCTGATGGTGCACACACAGGCACAGGGGACCGTGAGCATCCCAGGATAAGAGGCTTGGGGGGCACAGATCCCCCCAGGCCAGTGTAGGAGCAAAGAGATGCTGACAGATGCTTTGCAAACTCATGACACAGTTGGGATGCTCCATCCTCTCTGCTCCTGGTCTCATCCAGCAGCACAAACCCTTCCCAGACCCCAGAGCATGGGATGCTTGGTGCTGCACGTAGGGAGCAGTGTCCCTGTGCCCATGCCCAGCGCTGCCCTCGGAGCAGAGATTAAAGCGACTGTGGGCACAATCTTCATCGCTGAGGGATTAACACCAGCCCCGCGGGCTGTGCCTTCCCTGCCCTCCTTTCCAGGGATTAGCACTTCGCCGCCGTTTTCCCTTTTCTTTGCTTCCCTTTCCCTGCTCCCTGTCCCCTTGCATGTCCCAAATCTGCCTGGGCTGCCTGGAAACGCACCTCACAGCACACTGCAAGCTCCTCAGCTGCCTTTCCTTAATGAAACATTCACCTAATTAACCTAATTAAGTGGCAGAGCTGCTCGGTCGGGGCGCTGCGGGGGGTTTCTGGGCCCAGGGAGGGAATATGGGCAATTTGGGGGGTACCAAGAGCAGAGCCACTCCAGCCACCCCTGCAGAGGGAGCAGGGCAGGTCACAGCCTGGAGGTGAAATGCACAAAGAGAAAATATTCCAAACTGCTGTGAACTGAAATGATTCAATATCTCCTGAGATTGGGTCCTCACCCCCTGTCTCCAAGAACGAGAACCAGGGCAGAGCATCCTCACTGGCACCACAGCAGGGGGAACAGCCTTGGGGGACTGGGAGGGTTACTGATCCTCCCTGTGCTCACCTCCCAGGGAAGGATGCAATCTCCATGGAGAATTTCCTGCCCTGATCCTATTATATCCAAGCAGAGCAATTCTCTGGCAACAATTGGAATTCTCAGTGCAATTTCAGAACTGCAGGAGATTATCTTTAACATGGATGTGGATGTGGCATGGAGGGACTAGTCGTGGCCTTGGCAGTGCTGGGGCAGCAGTTGGACTTGATGGTCTTTGAGGACTTTTCCAACATAAAGGATTCTATCCTATGATTCTAGAACTTATTTTTGGTGCATGTCACCCTGGCACTGGATTGGGGATGTGGCTGGAGCTGCTTGGCAGCCTCTGCCTTTGAGGATGCTTCTCCCCCCCAGCAAGGAGCCACTTTGTACTGGCTCTGCCTGGCTGGTGGCTTTGGGAACCCAAGCTGGCCCTGGAGTGAGGTGGAGGCAGCTTCACTTGGTACCCCTGGCTCTGGAGGCTCTGCTCTTGCTCTGCTGTGGGGCTGGATGGGAAGGATGCACCCAGGCATGACTGGCAAACCCACAGGAAAAAAACCCTCCCAATTTATGATGACATTTATTTGTTCTATTTAGTGTTTCTACACTAGATAAATAT
>NW_008676039.1:0-361 GCF_000695815.1 Acanthisitta chloris
GCTGTCCCCCCACCCAGAGCCCTTCAGTGTGGTCATCCTGGGGGTCGCGGGGTGGTCCCGGGTGGGTCCTGGGGGGTCACCCAGGGGGTGTCACCCAGGAGGTGTCCTGGGGGTGTCCAGGGGGAGCACCCATGGGTGCTGTCCCCCCACCCAGAGCCCTTCAGCGTGGTCAGTCGCATCCTGGGGTTTGTGGCCAGTGCTGGGGTCACTCACGCTCTGCCCGTGGCCGAAGCCATGCTGACCTGCAGGGACAAGTTGTGAGTGGACACAGGGTGGACATGGGATGGACAGGGAGGGACATGGGATGGACATGGGATGGACATGGATGGAAATGAGATGGAAATGGCGGGAAATTGGGGGG
>NW_008676039.1:869-1506 GCF_000695815.1 Acanthisitta chloris
ATGGATTGACATGGGATGGACATTGGATGGACAGGGAGGGATATGGAGTGGACATGGGATGGACATTAGGTGGACATGGGATGGACATTGGATGGACATTGGATGGACATGGGATGGACATGGGATGGACATGGGAGGGACGTGGGATGGACATGGGATGGACATGGGAGGGACGTGGGATGGACATGGGATGGACATGGAGGGACATGAAGTGGACATGGGATGGACATGGAGGGACATGGAGTGGACATGGGATGGACATGGATGGACATGGGATGGACATGGGATGGACAGGGATGGACATGGGATGGACATTGAGGGTGATCATGATGTCCTGATGTCCCCAACTGTCCCAGCCCTGACGAGGATTCCTGCCAGAAGTTCGTGCCCTTCGTGGGGGTAAGACTGGGAGGACTGGGAATACTGGGAGGACACTGGGAGGGGACAAGGGATACTGGGGACACTGGGGAGGGAAAGGGGGGACACTGGGGACACTGAGGGGACACTGGGGACACCAAGGAGGGACAAGGCAGGACATGGAGGATACTGGGGGGAAGAAGAAAAGACACTGGGAGACACTGGGGGGACACTGGGAAGGGACAAGGGATACTAGGGGGGACTGGGGAGGGACAGTGGG
>NW_008676040.1:0-606 GCF_000695815.1 Acanthisitta chloris
CAGAGCGTTGCAAAAGGGTCGGGGGTACTCGGAGTATCTGCATCGGGAGCATCGCTAGGGAGCTGCGGAGGAGCCAGGCTGGGGGTGCGGGGGATCACGATTTTGGGGGTGCTGGAAGCATCCGGATCGGGGGTGAGGGGCATGGCAAGGAGGATGGAGAGGATCTAGGCTAGGGGGCTGGGGTGTTCCAAGGGATCTCGGGAGGGCTCGGAGCACCTGGCTCGGGGGTGCAGGGCATGGTAAGGAGGATGGAGAGCAGGGGGAGTGGATGTGGGGCATAGCAAGGAGGGTCGGGAGGGCTCGGAGCACTTGGATCTGGGGTGTGGGGCACAGCAAGGGGGTTCAGGAAAGCTCGGAGCACCTGGATCGGGGGTGCAGGGCATGGCAAGGAGGATGGAGAGGATCTAGGCTAGGGGGCTGGGGTGTTCCAAGGGATCTCGGGAGGGCTCGGAGCACCTGGCTCGGGGGTGCAGGGCATGGTAAGGAGGATGGAGAGCAGGGGGAGTGGATGTGGGGCATAGCAAGGAGGGTCGGGAGGGCTCGGAGCACTTGGATCTGGGGTGTGGGGCACAGCAAGGGGGTTCAGGAAAGCTCGGAGCACCTGGA
>NW_008676041.1:0-484 GCF_000695815.1 Acanthisitta chloris
GATGAAGGAGAACCAAGGTTAATTTTAGTACTGGAATAGAAAATTTGACTGCCCAAGCTGTTCTCATTGAAGGCAGCTCTCCTCAGCCAGAATGGCTTTCTTAATTTGCTCTGAATCCTTAATCTCCTGTGTCCCTTCGGTAACTTTAACTGTTTTGTAGCTATCAAACATAACTGCTGAGTATAAAACGTCTGTAATAAGCTGTTTCTTAGTTCCTCTGCAATAGGGAGGAAACTCTCAAATGAAGGACCCAATAATCAGCTTCAGGATGTTTTGTAGCACAGCAAGTGTGGATGCAGAGTCAACATGCTGGAGATATATCTTAATTTGCTAACACAGGACAACAAGCAATTCCCAATGCACCTTGTATTCTCTCTTTAATGTTATGTTTAGTCATGTAGAAACCTCCTCTTTGTTTCAGCTCCATAGTTAATCTCCCGGGAGAGGCAACTCTCCGTCGTGAATTTCTCAGGCTGCAGCAGAG
>NW_008676041.1:534-1828 GCF_000695815.1 Acanthisitta chloris
CAGCAGCAGCAGCTGAAGGACCAGGAGAAATACAAGAAACAGCTGCTGACAGAGCAACAGAAGTGGACTGAGCAGCAGAAAGAGCAGAGGAGGAGACAGGAGGATGTAGGGACTGGCTTGTATTATTATTCGGTGTCTCATCACAAAGAAAAAATGTGCCTGTCGAGAGTAGGCTTTGAAAGGCAAGAAGGCTGTGTTATATTGTCAGCACAACCTGGATTGTAGTCTTTCACCTTGGGAGAACTGTGTCACTTTTGAACACAATGATTTTCAATGGGCTCTGTCCTTTTCCTGCTGGCAGCCTGCCCTGAGCTTTGGGAGCAGAAGAAGGGCATTTGGGTTGAGTTAGTTTGGTGGTGGAAGCCCAGGCAGATGGGATGAGAGATCCCTGTTGCTTTCTCATGTGCATTTCCCAGTTCAGAGTCAGTCTGGTCCAGAGTTCTGGCCCTGCTTCCATTTAAGATGTTAAAAGATAGCTGCTGCTTTTGGGCTGCCTGACACTCTGGTGGTGGAGGCAGTGACGAATCATAGAAATGTTAAGGTTGGAAAAGACCTCTAGGTTCATCAAGTCTGATGATTAAGCCAGCACTGACATGTTCACCACTAAACCATGTTCCTATGTGCCATATCCACATGGGTTTTGAACACTTGCTGGAATGGTGATACGACCACTTTCCTGTTGTGCTGGTTTGAGCTGGAGTAGAGTTAACTTTCTTCATAGAGGCTAGTATGAGGCTATGTTTGGGTTTATCTGTCAACAGATTAATTGGCACTGTCACTTTCCAGCAGTTTTATGGGTACTTCAAACCACTAGCAGTCTATTCCTAAAGGGAAGCATGTAACATTTAAATACGTATGCAGACAAGATTACAGGAATATTAAGCATCCTGAAGAAAAGGCAAAATTGTTATCATGCTGTTCTTGTGCTGAATTCCCAATGCTTCCTGCTTTCTCTAGAGAGGTGTTGACAGAAAGAGGTCATCAGAAATCTTTAGAAATTACTTGGACACTTTTTCCCATGGCAGAGAAGACATTGATTCCAAGGGCCAAACATGAACATGAGCAAGGCAAGAGAGAAGATATTAGATAATGTAAGAAGCCATTTCATAGAATCGTAGAATCATTAAAGTTGGAAATTACCTTTGAAATCATTGAGTCCAACTGTTAACCCTACACCACTGAGTCCACTACTAAACCATGTCCCCAAGTGCCACATCCATGTGCCCTTTGAATGCTTCCAGGGACAGTGATTCCACCACTTCCCTGTGCAGTCTGTTCCAATGCTTGACCACCC
>NW_008676043.1:0-14663 GCF_000695815.1 Acanthisitta chloris
ATATGTACACAGACACCAAATATATATATATTCACTATACTATTCACTTTTGCTCTAAGGCACTGGACAGAATTCATTCTTAGCATTAATGATCCCATAGTTATTCAGCCTTAGAGTAGGAATGACATTACAGGCAAGAGTTGTTTGTAGCATTTCACCTCTATGGTTTATGTATTTTAGACTTTTTTTGAAGAGAACTAGGATTAGCCATGTTCGTATGCAAAGTGAATTGAATGGGGAGGTATGAAACAGAGATGCTTTTCTTGTGTGAAACCAGGAGAAACATACTTAAAATCCTTAGTAAAGCCATGGGATGCTCTTTTTATGTTCAAGTAATTCTTAAGACATCAAAAAAGGGAGTGTAAACATCAAAGATTCACTGTATTTCATCATAGTGTTCTGTTGAGGAGGAAGACTGTTGGGAAGGGATGGGATATGATGGGAGACACTGACTCCATGGGGAAAGGTCATCCCAATGGACTGGCTTACTGAATGAGCTGGTAAAGTGAACTTTGACCAAGAGTCATCACAGCTGGAGACTGAAGCTCAGAGCAAAAGGGAGAGCTGCAAGTGGAGAAGGTAAGGAGGGAGAGGGCTGTCCCTACTCTTAGGACTGTATGTTCAGAAGTTTCCCTCAAACCTCTGTGCAAAATGTGAGGTTGATTTTAACTTGCAGGGTTCCATCCTCTCACAGAAAACTTACATTGAAATGTCCTGCAATTTTGCCCTTGCTCTTTATGAGAATGACACTGAGATGCCCCAAAAGAAAAGATATTGTTCTTAGAGTCACTGGTTCCATGTATGCTTTTTTCCCCCCCCTATATTCTATCTTAAAACCCAAATGACAAAGCAATAAAGTAACTCATGCCAAAATCTGTGATTTGATTCTTCACCAAGTTAGGTGCCCAGTGAGAGACAGTTGCATCTTGATCAACAATCTTTACAATCATGGAAATTAATGCAACATAGGAAATCTCCAAGACAGTAATAGACTATTATATAGATAAGAAAATTTACAACTATTGAACAAATCAGGTATGCTATTTTTAAATAAAGAATATATTTTTTGCCCATATGTACTCTTCCATTTCTGGAGAAGAGAAGGTTGTGTGGAGAGCTCAGAGCAGACTGACAGTATCTGAAGGGGCTCCAGGGAAGCTGCAGAGGGATCTGTGTTAGGAGCTACAGGGACAGGACAAGGGGTAATGGGCACAAATTGAAGGAGGGAAATTGAGGTTAGTTCTTAGGTAGAAGTTTTCCCTGTTCTGGTGGTGAGACACTGTCCCAGGCTGCCCAGGGAGGCTGTGGCTGCCCCAACCCTGGCAGTGTTCACAGCCAGGTTGGATGAGCCTTGAGCAACCTGCTCTGGTGGGAGGTGTCCCTGCCCAGGGCAGGGGTTGGGGCTGGATCATCTCTAAGCTCTATTCCAACCCCTAAAATTCTATGATTCTATTATTTATTCAACTAAATTTTAAGTCTGGTTTACCCTTAACAATGCATCTTGAAAGTGTCATTTTGTACACCCATCTGTACCCATGCTCAGCCACACAGCTGAATGTGAGGAACCAAAGAACTTATTTCCAAAGTAATCAACTATAAGCATTTCCCTGGTGTAACTGGATTGTTTTCTCCTGTGAGAAACTGAGTACTGAGTGAATCCAGAGAAATTTTGTACCACGACAGAATGTGAAATGCAATGTACAGAATAAACCTCAGCTTGATTTCCATTCTGTTTTGCACTATAATGTTTTTAACATAAATTCACATGACACTTTTTTGCAAATATTCTTTTGCTCTGTGTATTCTCAAACAAGGTTTTTTCACTTTTTTTTTTCTACTTTCTTGTATACTTCCTTATCCATACATTCTCATTTCGACACAGACACACTGAATATACTATGCAGAGGCTTCTTTTAGGAAGGATGAACCTTGACTTCCACTTCCCCATGAAAAAAAAATAAATCTGAAAAATCACAGAACATGTCTGTAAATCAACAGAAAATATAATTCAAATATAAGTCTCCAAAATGAACTCTCAACTCCATGACCTGCCTCAGTCTGCACACTTGCCTCATCAGGAAGGTACGTGGTAAAAGAGATACAGAGCAAAATATTTTGTCCTTGTGTAACAGCAGAAAATGACATTGGGTCAGGCCTGAAAAAGAGTCATATGATATAGCCTTTTGTATTTAAGCAGAGTAAGTTTTTAGTGGTAAGAAAAATTTGTATTAGCAGTATCTGATAATATCCCCAAACATTAGCTAGGTTCACTCGTCTAAATTGACCAACTCACTGGTAAAAAGAAAAGTCTAAACCCAGGAGAAAAATGAATCTATATCATTGAGTTTATATAAAGGATCCTCTGCTCCAAATACTTATCATAATACTAAGAAGTTCCTATTGCAACACATCTGGCCTGTTTGAGACAACATAGAACAGGCATGCAGGTATGTGGGGGAGCAAGGCAAGATGCTCCAACAGTGGTAGAACTCTTCATGTAATATGTTCTTTAAATAATCCAAACATTAATTTTCCCAAGTATCTAAGCACTGACAAAAAAAAAAAAAAAGAATCTCTCCTTGTGGTCAGAGGATTACTAACTTTTATAATTATACCTTCAGCATTCACTCAACTTCATTTTCTGAGCCAAATGGGGATACAATATTAAGAATAGAGTCCTCAAAAACTGTCTGAAATAGTCAAGTCTCTGCGTTTTGACGTAATTAAGATTATTTAGGAGGTAGTATTTCTTCTAGGGATCTGTTTTCAATCCTCTTTACTATCCAGTGACATACTGAAAGATCAATCATCCTATGGGATGAGAGTGCATAAAATATTACAGACAGTAAATCCTCCCTAAAAATTCAGATGCATTTTTCAGGTCTATGCATTATATTCCACAGTTCTGTGATTAAGACACACTGGGCTCCAATCTGAAAACATGTTTAAAATCTGGAGCTATGTCAGATTCCTGTCTCAGTTTGCAAACGGATTAGCAGTTTGTGACTTGTGTCAAAATACCAGGTCTAAAGTGACAGAAATAATATATTTTCCTGATTCAACGGACGTGAAGAATTCTGGCAAAAGGGGGAAAAAAAAGCCAACCACACTGCACACAGAAATCACAGGCATTTATCCTTAGCAGTTCAGAATATCTCAGCAGGGTTCATTGCTCAGAATTTTAGGAGACACATCTTTGTGTGACCTTATACTGGGCACATAAACTCATTAGGATCCGATGGTAAAGAACAGAATCATTAGAAATGGTGATTATATTGCACCAATGTGATGGTTCATATGTATGGAAGTTCCAGGAACCACATAAAGGCTCCCTGGAACTAAAATATATGAACCATACAGAGATGTATGGTGATACAGTCTTGTGAGCAGGTGAAAGAGAAGGTAAAGATAATACACAAATGCTACACAAAAGTGAAGTGATTTCTGTGGGGAAGTGCACAGCGTTTACACAGACCCTCTCTAACCAAGACTTTTCCTTTGCCTTGATTTTGGTAGGCTAAACTTTTGAGATTTTGAGGGTCAAACCAGAGCAAATCCCATATAAAGTCCTCCCTAATGATCTAATCTAATGTTTTCTATCATAACAACTGTGGACAAAGGTCATGAAAAAAAATAGAAAATGGAAGGATGCAGTTGTAAGGTTTGAGCTTCAGTCTAGGCTTTGGTGATGGAAGGAGGAAGAGATGCACTGGGCATGGGAAAAACAACAACTACATTCAACTGAGAATGGATTTCAGAAGGACTAAGATACCCTGGAGAAGTTCTGTCTGTCTCCATAGCATGGAGACCTAAATAGCCAATAACCCTTTTGCAGAGCTTCAACAGGACATGTCTCAGTTGGCCCTTCTGGAAGAAAGAGCAGATGAGTGGATCCATTGCCTCCTGATGACATAGATGAACTGCAAACAATATTTCTTTTCAGCTGGCTTTTTCATCTAAAATGTTTTCTATATCCATATCAAATAAGAAAAATTATCAGCCATAAACCCTAGAAGAATTATACAATATTAAGGGTTCATTTTATAACCCTGCTCTTTTTTCTCTTGGTTTTAATTATGATAACTAATACCTTGTTGAGCAGTACCTCCACCCTTCAAACAATGACATGGACCTCACCAGGTGCTGTCACTTGGAAAAATACTTTCTGTCATAAATAAAGGTGGTAGAATCTAAAAATCGTTACAATGAGAGCTGGAATATTTCAGTTACCCCCATCGGATTACCACATAGGTGGAGGTTTTCTTTCCCTTCGGGATAATAGTATTATAACTCTGTATGGATTCATTCTCCCCTCACCATCTGTGTTTAATCTTGCAAAGGGCAGGTCTAATAGGATGGAAAATTCATTTCATATGGCTGATCAATTCCCATTCTCTACCAATCTTCCAGAATGAATTTACACTTCACCTATGGCCGTATTTAGACAATATTCAAAAGTAATGGATGTCATACACCTCATTTTATGGATGGAGAGTCCTGCCAAACAAACCTGTTGTCTGTTAAAACACGTAAGAATGATTGCTAAGAACAACTGTCCTGACACAGAATCCTTGGCTTTCTCTAGGGCATTTCACTGAGAACATAGCTCTTTGATGAAACAATGTGCATGGTAGAATACAAACTGCTGACATATATCAAAGTGCAGTTGTTAGAAGGTATCATTGATGAACTCTCCTTTCCTGAAGGTTTCCCTAAATTTTGGATTTGATAGAAAGATGCTTTTTATAATTTAGCAATGATTTAAACAACCACATAATTCCTTTCATAGTCAAGTCTACAAAAAGACTGGGGAGATAGAAATAATGAAGAGAAAAGGCTAATGAGAGCTCAGGTTACGGAATTCTTTGAATAATGAGTTAAGGCTCAGAAGCTCACTAAGTAGATTTTAATACAGCCAGATCCAAAGTGTTGTATCTTGGAACAGGGAACACATTTTATATCTGAAGTACATCAGAATGCTCTAGAAGATGGAAGGTCAGATCCTTGTTCAGACTGGCTTAGACTGAGGGGACAACAGGGCACAGACTCAAGCTCTGCCAGGGGAGGGTTAGGCTGGATATTAGGAAGAGATTTTTTGCAGAGAGAGTGCTCAGGCATTGGAATGCGCTGCCCGGGGAGGTGGTGGATTCCCCATCCCTGGAGGTTTTCAAGCTGAGACTGGATGTGGCACTTAGTGCCATGGGCTAGTGACCACGGTAGGGTTGGACTTGGTGATCTTGGAGGTCTCTTCCAAACCAGCTGATTCTGTGATTCTAAGATTTTGGCACTCCCAGGTACCTTGTTACAGCTGACAGTGACAGGCATAGCTAAGAATCTCTTCATTTGCCTTGTGGTATGAGACTGATAATTAGGTGCTTCAACTAAGTGTGAAAACTTTGTGCTCCAGAGATGAACTTTGAGTCAAGTGGAAAATACTAAAAAGAGGTTTCTCATTGTGATGCTGTGCCAAGAACTCAGCACTTGAGTCCATGAAAGAGGATTCTCAAACAGAGGTAGGGAAGTGACCTTGCCTGTATACACACCATCAAATAGCACGCATGGTTCTAGTGTCTGCACTTCCAGAATATGTGAAAATACTGCAAGGAGTTCACAGGAAGGACACAGGTAAGACTGAGGAATCCTTGTGACAGGAGGTTTAAGGAGCTATATTTATTCAGCTTATCAAAAATAACGTGAAGAGGTGGCTTGATCTTTGTGCATAGGTACTTACATGTGGAAAAGATGTGGAAAAGATAGTGGGAGACTTTTCAACTTTCCTATCAAAGGCATATCAAGGTGAAATGACAGGAAACTGAAGTTAGAAGAATTTAACCTTGGATAAGTGGCTATTTCCTAACATTCAAAGTAATTAAATATTAGAAGAGCCAACATTTAGAACTGAGAAACTGTTGTTACCACTACCTGGATTCTTTCAAATGACAATACATATTTTTCTGAATATAGTTTAATACAATACCTGGAAAATAATTATCCATTAAGTGTTTGACTGACCACAGAAGATGTTCTGATGGTGATTTATGGCCTGTGTTTTTATTTATGCAACACACATTACACTTTTCCTAGGAAAGCATGGGAAGAACTAAACTGCCCTTTCTTCATTATCCTTATTAAGCTTCGCATATACAGCTGCTCATTAAGGTCATGAATGAATGAATGAATAGGGTGGCCCTGCTGGAATAGGGAGGTTGGAACAGATGACCCACTGTGGTCCCTTCCAACCTAACGATTCTGAGATTCTGTAATTTTTATAACCAAAACTCATGATCTTTAATTTCTCACCTAATCATATGTATTGGTTCAGAAGGAACTTTTTCACCCTTTTTCACAAGTGGATGTTTCTCTGGGTTTTGGAGTGGGTTTTTTTGAAGGTTCATCAGTTGCAGAGGTTGGGTTGCTATTTGAACTTTGAAATCCCTTTCATGTGTTGCTTGGCTAGTCATTGCTCATTTTCTTGTCAGTACATAGATAATCCATGGATTCAGTAAGAAATACTTCTTCAGGTTAGTGTTGATGTGGGTCTTCAGCTTTCTCCTTGCCTTTTGCAGCACATCACCTTTGTTGCATGCTGTCAGCAGATACTTAATCTTCACCTAATTAATTTCCTGCCTATTATGAGTCAGGCACCTTTTTAATCTCTCTTGGAACATATGCAGATTCAATTTTCCAAACCTATAATGCTTTAATCTAAAGAAAATTTGGAGCTTTTGGGTGTTTTGGTGCAATTTGACAGCCTGTGATGTGGCCATTAAGACCAGATGATGCAAATAAATTCCTCTGGTAAAAAATTCTATACCAATGTTGCTTACTTGACAGAACTTCATACATATTTAGGGATTGGCATTCCAGCCAGTTGTTTTTCACCCATGCAGAGGGACACTGTGTCTCTAAGCAAATATTTTCAGGGCAAGAATTTGTCACACATTCTATCTAATGAAAGGACTGACCAACACCCAATTCTATTTAGTCAGTGAAACCAGATGTTCCTCCTCCTTAATCCTCTGCAAACAGAGAACGGAGATGAGGTAATAGGAAAGGGCATGGTGAGGGAATAACTGGGCAGATCATTGCTTGTTTTGATTATAAAAATGCTTCAGAAACAACATCCTAAAGTAACAGGTATAAATATGTATACAATTTCGTTTCTCAACAAAGCTGGAAGAATGATGACATTGCCAAATGCTGGTCAAGAGAGGAAGGATTTTGTCATGAAAACGTAAACTAAGATATGACTGATACATTCTCCATTGACTTGCATGGTAAAGCAAGAGCTGAGGAGCTCTTGTTGCCTCCATTTGGTTGGTGCAGAGATGCAAAGCTTATTGCACAACTGAATTTTATCCTGTTAGTGCTCTGAGTTACAGAATATCTAGAAAAAGAAGTGTCCTTCCCCACACTCAACAAAATATGAAGGGCAACATAGATAAGAAAGAAGAAGTTGCAGCTGTCTTCCAAGCAAACAAATGCACCTGCTTAGAGGTGCTCTAAGAGATCTAAAGACTTAGAATTTCGACCTGGTCTTCCCTGATAAGCAAAATCTCATCTGGCTAATTGAAGGGCAAATAGCATAATGAGGAATACATCAGGTTAGGAACATAGGGGAGACTCCTAAAACCCACCAGTGCATTTGGTGGACAGGGTGACTTAGTCCATCAGCCTTCTGAAGTGGAGAAATACAGCTGTAGGCAGTTTGCTGAGTTAAATGAGGCACTGCAAATGGCACTCTGCCAGCTCCATGTACATATTAAAAATTTACAGCCTGTTCTGGAAGAAAAATTCTTCATGCATTGTTCTTCCCCATAAATTTAATTCCCTCAACAGGTTTTGCCAAGCTTTCCTCTCCAGGAATCAGCTCTATCTTGTCACCACATAGTTTGCAAAAACTTAGAATATTGTTTCTGCACATTGTTTTCTTTTGGAATTTCCACTCATTTTGCACTACATGGAGACACAGTAGTTTCTTTTGCTGTACTTGGTGAAATTCCCATGTGGACTTGCTAAAGGTGCTTTGTGAATTAGTGAATTAGGCAGTCACTGGGAGCCTCTGGAGCACCCCAAAATCATTGCCTGACTACAGATACAGCTCATTTGATTTACTTAAGGTTCATCAACATTCACCAAGGGTATTTTGAGCTATAGAGAACAGTAGTGGAGTACTGTTTTGCTAGATGTAGAGAAACATAGACTGAAACAGAAAGCACTTCTTCCAGCACTCATCATCTGCTGCCAAAACTGAGAGGTTTCTATAAATACAAAAGGAAGAGACTGCATGCAGATGCTTCCCTCCCTCCCCACTCCTTGTTGGCATCAAAGGCAACAGGAGGGACAAATATGGTGAGAATAGAGGCAAAATTAAGATTTTTTTTATCCTTCATTTTTCTTCATTTTTTATGTCTGCTTTGAAGACTTATCTAAGATTTTATTTTTTTTCTCACACAGCACAGAGGTAGGATGAATAAGCAATTCTTCATGAGAAATGTGGGGCTCAAGGTCTCTAACTCTTTCTTTGGGGAAAAATAATGTTTATTTTAATGAACTCCTTCCTTTCTGGATGATAGACAAATAGAAACTGGAATAACCCAACCTTCACTGACCTGCATGGATTTTTTTTGACATTTGGAAGCTTTTCATTAAGTCAGAGATAATGAACTCACTTATTGGCTGGCATTTAACTTGCTTATGTTTTCTTGAGCAAGATTTTGTAATATGTGCTTTTGCAAACACCAAGAGTTGTTCTGTCTGCAAAGTCAGCACTCCTGATTTTCCTAATTTGTAATCTATTTCTAAATGGTAGGAAAAACATTGGGTATTTTCTGAAATGTTTAAATTTGGGAAAGCAACATTCATCAGAGTCAAAGTAATTAGAGAGAAAAAAAAAGATGAAAAGCTGCTGTCAGGGACTCTATTTATATATTTTTAGAGATGCTAACTGACAATAACTTTACTAAAGTGAACAGCCTTGAACTCCAGTGCACAATCAAATAAACCAAAATTGCAATAGAATGTCTGCAAGAAACCATTGCATATTGAATCTCTCAAAGGGATATATGGTGCAACAGAGAAATAAGTAACTTGATGTAGAACAATATATTTGGTTATATTCTGGTGGTACAACACAAGTTAGATGGAGAATTCATAGAGTCATAGAATCATAGACCATGGAATGGTCTACTAACCATTGTAGGGTTGGACTTGATCCTGGAGATCTTTTCCAACCCTGTTGATTCTATGATCCTGTGATTCAATAACTTGTCCATAAATCCAGACTCATAACAGTTGTAGAAACTCAGCCCTTCTACAAGAACTCATCTCATGTTAGAAATTTAATATATATTAATAAACTCCTTTTTTTTTTTGTTTTTCAAACTGGCAATGGGAGTGCAATGAAATAAGGATGCAAGGAAGTAGGATGTAACCAGAATGAGCTAGTCAACATTTGGCCCTCATTTAGCAACCCATAGGTTGCTTATAATCAGAATTATGTTTAATAATCAAGGAGTATTAAATGGCTTGGTACTTCTGATGTACTTCTGATGATTCTTTAAACCTGACCTAATACAACTGAGAAAAAAGGATCCTGGTTTCTGAAAAATCTAGGCAATTTCTATTTTTGTGTAAGAAATGTGTTCACAGGATTTATTATATGCTGCACTTGTCAGTCTCCTTTGCATCATTAAGGAGCTAACATGTACATTCTGAACTGGATCAGAATTAAGCAGCTGAATTCAACAAAGCTTTGGTAAAAAATTCCATCTCCCATCAAACTAATACATATTTTGCTATACGATGTGTTATTTCATTAGAGAAAAAAAACCCAAACAAAACAAAACAAATGAAGAAACAACACGACCCTACACAGACACAGACACACACACACACACCACCCCCTCATCCTCTCCAGATTTAGCTAAACCTCCCAAAACATGTAATAATTTTTGGTAAGAATTTCTATATCAACTTTACTAGTACAAAAAAATAGAAATACAAAAATCATAAGATGAAAGAGACTTTGAATTCTTTGCATAAATCTCAAAAATACACTTTAAAGCATTAATGAGTTCCTCAAGTCACAAACTAAGCTTTAGGCCAGCACTGCACTTTATCAGTGAAAATATCAATTGTATTGTTTGGTTCATGTGAGAGATGTGAGCGATTAAATTTACGTATTCAGTTTTAACCATAGAGGGTTTCCTGGAATCCAGACCTAAAGAGTCACTAGTGTAAACCAAATTTCTTACCTCTGATGGATGTCCAGCTCTTATAAAAGTACAGACTGGATCAAAAGCTCCTGTTCCACAAGCCAGAAGGTGTGTTCTGTTGTATCGGTGAAGGACACGGATGTAATTTGCACATTCATCCTAGTTTACATGAAAAATAAACAGAGGAAAATATTAGCTTTTCTATTTTTCAAAGTCTCTTATGTTCCCTTAGGAGATGCTCTCATATTGAACTTTACTATAGTGTTTTACTCTATGCTAGTAACTCCGTGCCACCAGTTTCATGGATGGACATTTTTACATGAAAAAAACCCCAAGTTTAGAGCACTGATTTATCACAGTTGGGAAACCTTGTCCCTGGATACAACTTCCTCAGGGAAGGAAGTGCAGGGACAGCTCTGACCTCTTCTCTCTGGGCCCAGGGACAGGAGCCAGGGAAGGGGCTGGAGATGTGTCAGGGAGGGTTAGGCTGGAGATTAGCAACTGGTTCTTCTTTCCCCAGAGGTGTTTGGGCACTGAACAGCTCCCAGGGCAGTGTCACAGCCCCAAGGCTGACAGAGCTCCAGAGGTGTTTGGCCAATGCTCTCAGACACATGGTATGAACCTCATGCATGCCCTGTGAAAGGCCAAGAGTTGGACTGGATGATCCCCAAGGGTCCCTTCCAACTCCAAATATTCTGTGATTCTGTAAAAAAACCACTTTTGTTCTTCTTTAATCTCAAAGATATTCTGCAAATCTAAGTATTTCTTTTACTAAGTATTATTAGATACACTAGACATTAGATTCAGAGCATGAGACGTGAATACTTAGCAAATGGCTTCTCTCTCAAGTTAAATAAACTTCACATCAGGAAAAATTACACATTCTTTTGACTTTTTTTTCATAAGGCCACTGAACCATTAATTTCTTGTATTATAAATGGCTAATCAATAATTTTTTATAATCTATAGCTTCATACTCTCTCTGTTACCACTTGTTTAAACTCTCCTTTGGAGAAGAAAACTTCATTTCCCCTAGGACAATACTCTGGGACTCATTAGTGTATTTGCAGCTTCATAAATATTACAATTAAAACATTTTCAAATACCCCTTTGAGATGTGGGATCATTATTCTTCCTGTGCTAAACTAGAAATTGAGAGATAAAAGTGTCTATTGATTTTGGGACTCCTGGGACTTGGTTTTACAGAGTATTTTACATTTTGCCATGGTTTCTGTTTGGAGCAAAATTCCTTTTCATTTTCATTCATTGCTCAAGACTTCTGCCACTCAGACCCTGAGTTTTAAGGCAGACACATCAAGTTTCAGGCAGTTAGAATGGAATTAGGCTGTTCTAGAGTTTAAACATGTAATTTATGTTACTCTCCTTGGCTTTTTTGATAGTCATCGAATCATAGAATCAGCAAGGCCGGAGGACACCTCTAAAATCATCAAGTTCAACCATGAACCTGCCACTGCTGGAACCCCTAAACCCTAGACTATATCCTCCAGTACCAGATCCAGAGGCCTCTGAAACACCTCCAGGGATAGTGACTGCACCACCTCCCTGGGCAATATCCCAGGGCCTCAACACTCTCACAGGGAAACAGTCAATGAAGAAGGTCAGAAATCTCCAGAATTTGATTTCTATATCTGAATGATTTCCAATCCTGATACAGTCATTGAAAGCATGGAAAGCTATCCCACCACAGGCTAACAGGCGTGATTCCTGGCACACTGGATGAGAGCAGAAGGATCTTTTCCCTTTGGCTTGACATGGGTCAGAAAAGCAGAGAAGATTCTGCACACGTTGTTAAGACAAGGCTTTTTTAACTGTCCTGTTAAGTCTGTTACAACCTCTGAAACTGTGTTTATGACTACAAAACTTGCAGTTTTACTGCTGCAACACGAACTGATAAGTTTTAAAGGTTGTAAAAGCTCATAAAAATGGCCTGTTCTGTTATATAGAGAGAGGCAGAGGAGAACACATGAAGTACTTCAACACTGAGCAGCTTATTACAGTATTATCAGTTCTATTTAATGTCAGTTATGCTTTAACTAACAGATTTTTGCAAAGGAAAATGACAAAGGAAACATTATGGAAATAAGCAAAGTTCCAAATAGCACTGATAACTAACATTTTTCTGTTATACCATTCAGGACTTTGAACAGGCAGAGTTGATTTTAAAACATTCTGCTCTGAAGTCAATATTGGTTTATGGTTACAAAAATATGAAGGTGAGAAGAAAACTAGTAAGGAAAGTTTTGATTCTAATTTAGATTCCTTTCAGGCTGAGCAATGTATCTTAATGAATACTGAGCATGCTGCTGAAAATTCCTCAGGTATCCTTGATATTAATTACTCACTCATTCACATAGTCCATACATAATTAGGTCTCATGTGAAGATCAGAATATCGTTCAATATTGCAATATTTCCAGCTTTGACAATTTTAATATATTTTCTTTTCTGGAACCTTGTTATGACTTAAAAGTTCAGGGTTTTCTATAAAACTAATAGAGACACCAAACTTTCACAGAGCAGAGAGATGTGGGAAATACATGAAGCTCTTTAAATGATCACATTCATTGCAATGCAAACTTAAAGAGTTATAATAACAAAGTGGATTGTAAAAGATTTTGAATTTTAGGGAATCTCATGAGTCTGAGGGGGATATATTTGCACTGAAACAACACTACCTACTTCTGCTTTTATTTAACCAACATAATATCGTCAAAGTAGCAGAAAATATATCCTTTCATGTAGTGGTGAAGGAAAGATCACAGAGCTTTAACTAGTAACAGCTTATTCTGAGAGGTAGTACTAAATAAAGCTCAAATCATTTAGGTTTTGGATTCATTTAATATGACCATGAAGTTTGGATAATGTGGGAAACACTATTTTTGAAACAAAGCCACCTAAAATTATCAAGGGGAAAAAAGTATCCAGAAAACAAATGCAATGAACTTTTAAGATACTTCAAAAGAAACCAGTTCTAGGCCAGGTGAGTGTAAGGAGTTAAGGGTTTATATCATTATTTTTACTGTTTTCCAAACTTGTTCACTGATTCCCTTAATGTGCACAGTTCTCATGCAGCAGAAAGATCTCTTTCTTCAGCAGAAATCTTTATAGCTTCCTAATCTTACTGGGAATATATTATGGTTATCATCAAGGCTTCTGCTTGCTGTGTTTGTGGGAAAAGCTTCTATGTGCCCTTCCATATCCTGCATTCCTATCACTATTGCTGTAAAACCATCATCATTTTCAAACCCTTTGGTAGAGTGTGAGCTCTCTCAGCTGTGGGATTTATTGGGTGTTGTCCTCACTGTGTGTTTATGAGGTGCAGATAATGAGCTTGGTGCACTGCAAAATTAAGGAGAGCTCCCATCCTGAAGAACTTTCATCCTGCCAATGGTATCAGCTGCTCTATGTCAATGAGCTTTTCCCAGGAACTGATTACAGTCAAGGCACTGAATCACAAGAACAGAACAGTCTGGAGGCTTATGAAACCAGAACATTTTTATTAATATGCTACAAAAACTATAGGACAAAATCTTTCAGAGGATATTTTATAATTGCTAAGAATTTACCTGCTTTTCTGAGAGTATTCTAGAGAAAGTGAATTTTAAAGACAAACTGGAACATGAAAATGAAGAAAGTATTCTATATATATGAAAAAGAAATGGAAAAGGAGAATTATTAAGGTACCTTCTTTGATAGCAGCAGAAAAATTAGAAGAAAGTTCAGATCAAAATTGCTCATTATCTGTTTATGAGCTGGTTTAATGAGCAATTAAACTAATAATCTAGTGTGCTCAAAGTAGTTACATGTCTTTAACCTGCAATGCTTAGAATTATATCTGTGCTTTAATCTCTGTGAATTTAGGGATGTCTGAATCTTTGTGTTGGACCAACCACTGGTATAATTAAAGTCTATTTGATATGTAATTACTGATACTTACAGCATCTCTTCCTTTAATTATACATTCTTCTGCCTGCAGAGGTGTACTGGGCCAATGGATCTGAGAAGGAAATAGAAAGAAAATGATTCAGCTAATAGTCTGATCATGTCAACCCAGCTTTTCTACTAGTTTTCATGTGAAAGATTCACAGAACAGAAGGATAAAATCGTAGAACAGACCAGGCTGGAAGGGACATCAAAAGATTACAGAATCATAGAATCAACTGGGTTGGAAAAGACCTCCAAGATCATCAAGTCCAACCCTACTGTGGTCACTACACCATGGCACTAAGTGCCACATCCAGTCTCAGCTTGAAAACCTCCAGGGACAGCTCATCTGGTCCATCCTTTTCTGTGGCAAAGGAAGCCTAGGTGAGATTATCTAGCACTCTGTCCTGCACATCTTTAAACCCTCCAGTGACAGAAACTCCAACACATCCCTGGGTTGGGCTGTTTCAGCAATTGACTGTTCTCAGTGTGATAAATGACT